>NC_056729.1:1268850971-1269150971 GCF_019279795.1 Protopterus annectens | reverse complement strand
GCTAGAACTGCCAAATATAATACTATTTAACCAGTTAACAGTTGCCCACAAGACCTGTACCAACCTTCTAACACACCAATAGTTGCTAACCTAATCACCCCTATAACAACCACAAGACCCTATGCTCATCAAATAAACTACTTGTACAAATTGGTAAAACTAACAATTTGGCTGGTGACTTCTTGTTTGCCAGTACTGTGGGCAAAACCTGAAACTCCCTCCCAAAAGACCTAACCATCATTACCTCTACAACACTATTTAAAAGCAAATTGAAGTCATACCTTAAATCATAGTGGCTATGCCCTTGTTCTAACCCTGACTAACTACCTTAATTTTCTCAGAGTACTAATCACCATACCTATATACACTAGTTACTTTTCTGTTAATTACTAACTACTTTTTCTGTTAACTACAAAGAGAGTATTCTCTTATATTTAATTTTTATTAGCTAAATATTTGAATGGCTAACAATAGCTGAAATGTACCATGGTTCTATTTACAGAAATGCAACAAAATGTAATGACTGGGATGATTATCTGTAAATTTAGCTTAATTTGTAAATGTCGCATATTATAAATGATAGTGTGTTTTTTTTTTGTTTGTCGGAGCTTTTCTCCCCAGGCATCCGCTGAAAATGGACATATATCCAGTTGGACTATTTATTTATTTATTTATTTTCAGTTTGATTACCAGGGAAGTCCACTGGGCCTGAAAGCGCCCATTTTCAGTGGAGGCCCTGGGAGAAAAGCTCCATAAGCAATACAGTAAGGGTTACATAATTATAAAGGTATAATACATGTACAATATTCATACAGTAAGGAATGCAAATGCATAAAATGTACAGCATACAACACAGTTAACAGATATTAGAGAACACAGTTTACAGGTGTTTCCATTCAGAGCAAGCATGATCAACTGTCTTTATAATAAAAGATCTAAGTGGGCCATACCCCTCAAACATACAGAGCAGCACTGACTGATAAGATATAAGCCATCACAGTGTGTGTTGTGTAATGGGAAGTATGTATATTACTGTGGCCAATAGCTAGCCCGGTCAACAAATGCGAAATAAAAAATAAATAAATTATGGCATTACTTCCACCACCAGCTATTGGCCACAGTAATATACATACTTCCCATTACACGCACACACTATGATGGCTTACATCTTATCAGTCAGTGCTGTTCTGTAAGTTTGACGGGTATGGCCCACTACCCACAGGGACAGACTCTATTGCCCTAAGCAGTTGTTCAGCTGAACATCATTACAACAACAACACCTGAAGGCACATATAAATCATTCCACATCATCTATGCCATTATTATGGACCAAGTACTACGGTCAATTTCATGCATATATACTTCACATACCTGTTCTGGGAATGAAGTCTCTTCTGGATGGTTTGCTTGATGGTTTATTTATTTATTTTTTGTTTGTGCCTTACATGCTTTCTCTCTCTCTCTCTCTCTCTCTCTCTCTCTCTCTCTCTCAGTCTCTCTCCAGTAAATAGATTGAGCTGCTTTGAATAGATTGCAGCATGGATTTTGTAGGTGATGCACATGATCAGGTAATGACCTCTGCACCAATCATTGCCCTCCACTTGCTACCTGCATGCAGCATGCTGTGTAGTACTTCCAATTACCGCTGTCATGCAACCAACTACTATAAATCCTTACGTCATGTGGGTGCGGTCCCTTTACCTTTCCTGTATGGTGGACATCCTACCTGTGTGTGGGCAGCAGTGTTACAGACAGCAGGAAGCAATACCTCTTACAGGAGAACCTGCACACTCAGGCCAGCTACATATCTGTAGGAGGATCCAGAACTACAGACAGAGTGTGAGTAGTGTTGATGTATGCATTGTATAGCACCGGTGTTACAGGGTTTATGTGTACATGGAATGCAGTCTGTCTGCATAGCTCTCAGCTGTGGGCATATCCACTTGATGGCCAGAGGTGTGCTTATTATGTTTTGTCTGTCCACCACACAGGTCTTTGTATCAGATATATCACTGACAATGTGTATGTTGAGTGCTATCAGTACATGGCTACATCCATTTCTGTTTCTAACTTCATATTCCTGACTAGGGGTATGTTGCAGACTATCCTGTAACACCAGTGACATGCTTAGTGTATGACAAAAGTATTTCACATATGGGCCTGTAATCCAGCCTCTGTCCTCTGCCTACATACCAGGCTTTGTACATATGACATGTTGTCAAGTATTGCTATGTAGTGGGCTGTGAGCATGTCATGCTGCCATTCCTGCCATCAGTCCACTGCTGTTGTGGCCCCCACACATATTGTGGGGTTGGGTCCATATATGTGTGGGCTTGATCTACACAATACATGTGTGCCCTTATGCACTCCAGAGGCTAGTGTATGTAACAGTGGTATATGGTCCTTTATTATTCATTCTATGGGGGGAATGCACCATAACTAACCTAGGCTGTTACAGCATGTGGGGTATCAGGGGTAAGCTGCCTTAAGGTATCTGGATGTACATTACAATACAATTCACCTTGGGTAAATGCAGGCCTACTACTTACTGTCATACAGACTGTTATGTTTGTCAGTGTGATTGTGATGGTGTCAGTTATGCCATGTTATGTAACAGATACATCCCATTGTGTCAACTGAGGGGCTTACCCCCTAGGGATTGTGTACAGAGTGTAGCTAGAGTCTTTACTATTGCACAACTTGAAGACCCCGGCCTGGACAGCAACATATGTAAACCTTTCCAGACTACTGTATTAATATAACTGTTTCACAGTTGCATTACTCTGTTTATATGTATGTCAGTGTCTAAACAGCTATATGACATGGCATATACAACTGTAATATTACACAAATAAAGCTTTCCCATGTATGCAGACCTGTGTGTGGTGTTATATCCTCTGACCTCTCTGAGGGTATAAGGTGCAGGCAACAATTGTCATTTGTATGGCTGGCTCATACAGTGTCCAGTTGGTAAGGTGGCAACTGTAGGCATAGTGGCTGTTCCGTATTGTGTGCACCTTCTACATATGTATCTTCCTATACATATCTCTGTGTGTGTATGTGTAGTTAAATATATATCTTATATATATATATATATATATATATATATATATATATATATATATATATATATATATATATGCATACATGTGTCTGTGTATATGTATCTTAGAAGTGTTGATTGCTTCCACATTGTACATTCCCTATGGTAGCCAGACTGTACTGCATGATATGTTACTGATACCAGCCTGACATCATACAGGTGGGATGGAGTACTGTTAACATATTGTGCCCAGGTTGTGTCATGTCCTGGTTATGAGATTTGCAACAGTTGGTATTGTATTGCAGGGCAGACATCTTTGGCTGTGGGGGGATATCTATACGTACAAGACGTATATATGCTTTTGGCCCCCCCTCACCCCAATTAATGGTGCATGTGGACATATATGTTTTTATGTTCCCTTTTATATCTATAGATGTATAACTGTATATACCTATATAGATATATATTTATGCTTACCTGTATATATTGCTGTATATATATATATATATATATATATATATATATATATAGACATACAGATGTAGACATATATATATCTGTATGCATATGTATGTATATATGTTTATATATATATATATATATATATATATATATATATATATATATATATATATATATATATAATATATATGTGTGTGTGTGTGTGTGTATATTTCTCTATATATATCTATATCTACATATATAGATATGTTATATCTATTTAGATATTAATATATATATACAGACACACATACATCTACATGTTGACATACATTTCCTGTACTGTTGAATGACTAGGCTGGATGTTATGTTTGTAAAAACATCAGTGTTATGTATACCTGACAAGGCTTAGTGGTAAATCGCTTTGTCTATGGTGTGCAGGGTTCTGGGTTTGAGTCTTGCAAAGGCTGTTTATTTTGTTGCTGGGCAGAACAAGGGTCGCCTGATACAGGAAGATTAAGGCACTTTTAAGCAGTTGTAGGTGGGTAAGTGCGGGTTTGTGCAGAGGTAAGCACTGATAACTTCCGGTTACAGTTTCTTATACTCAGCTTCTAAATTGCTTAACCTGTGGAGGCATTGTTTACCCCCGCGCAAACAAGCTTAAACCCGCTTACTGCTGCTTAAAAGTGCTTACTCCCGCTTACCCCCATGCCAACTTCTTTAATAGAAAAGAGAAAAGCCTTGATAGGAAAGTGGTATATAAGGGGCACAAAGAGGGAAAGACAATGTGGAAAATAGCTAGGGATGTGCAGGAGGGTGTAAGGATGGTCCATAGCTGCCCATTTCTTCTACAGCAACAACTGTGCATATACACTGCATTTGGAGGCAGATTTGGACACTCAACCCCCTTAGAGAGGGATGAGGATAACAGTAATATGTTGTGATGCCAATTAGAACAGATTGCATGTGTCCAGTAGACACATGTGCAAAATAGACAGCTATGTATGGGGCAATATTTTCTTTTTGGGAACAGATTGCCCTTTTTTTTCAGGTGAGAGTGGGATGTTGGGGAGGGATAGTAGGTCTATTTGGGGAGGTAGGTTGGGTAGGTTAACAGACAAGACAAACAAGACGCATACAGGGGTGGTATATGACACAAGTAAGGGGTAAAAACCTTGATGGGGAGGGGTGTTGGGAAATCGGAAGCCCATGAGCCCCTTAGTAGAAACAGTGGGACTGAGATCCCTACCCATGGGCAGTCACCACTGCACCTTCACAGCCCCGAAGGTGGCTGTGCTGGGGGCTGAGTCGGAGAGCCATGCCATCCCTCTAGTCATGACACGTGGCCCTCGAGCTGGTGTAGCAGATCTCCAAACTGCTGATTGAGTTCACTGCACACCACGACCCAAACCTGGAGACAGGTGACAGGTTCCTGTCCATGCTCGCTCCTGGGGGGGTGAGCCCCATCCCCTGAGGCGGTTCCACCCGAAGGTGGTGCAGAACCAACAGATGAGGAGTTCTCAGGTTGGGCCCCAGAGGTGCCCAGTGCCACGGCCAGCTGAGGTTGGACAGGAGGGACTGCTGGGACCTGCATTCCCATACGTGCTATGGTGATTATGGTTTATCAACATATGTGGGTTAGTAATGATCATCACATTCTGGGATTAGGTATAACAGCATGCATAGATATTCCCATTTACCCAGACACCAGATATGGAACAGCTGCATAGCAAACAGAACACAAGCGTATATGGGACCACAGTGGTAATAACAACAGCATGCATGTACCTTGATGGCACCATGCCACCAATGTTGGGGTATTTCAACATAGCACTTGCATAGAAATAGATTTAAATAATTATCAAACAATAGGACATATGTCCCAACATTATAGTGGAGTCATCACGTACCAGTTGAGGTGGGTATTTAGTGTATTGTTGGAGATATGGTGAGGGGGAAGAAAGATGTCAATTAACAACTAGTATATTCCTGTAGTTTGCATTACTTTCCTAGTCAGTGTTGTTATCTTTACCGTACAAGTATTACTACACTACCCTATTGCCTTAGTTTAGACAGTGATATGGCTGTTGACATCTATATTCATGAACTGGTTTTACCTGCAGTATACACCCCTTACCTGGTATACCTGTGGAGGAATTGTTTGTTAACACTACCTAACTGTTTCTAGACATACTCCCAGATTCCAGGTTGATGTTATGCACATACCTGTCTATCTCTTTTTGCACAGACACTGGCCGTGTCTTGACCACATGCAGGTGAACTGGTACATATATAGACTATTGCCCTCTTCAACCTTTAGTGACTTACAACACTCTTATACAGGATTTCCTAGACAGTTATATTATGTAGCACAGTTTGGGTGACAGTGATCAGTGATACCTTATTATTCAGAGCAACTGCAACACTCACAATGCCATACAATACCAGAGTAAACAGTACCAGTACAGGGTATCAGGCTTTTATTCCTCGGCACAATGATCGTATCTGAAGTACCTGTGGGAGAAATGTTTGTTAGCACTACCTGAATGTTGCCAAACAAAGTACCAGATTTTACATTAGTATTATGCACATACATCTCATTCTGTTACTGTACACACTCTGGTCACAGCTTGACAACATGGGGGTGTAGATGGGACATATGTGGCTTATTACTCTCATAAAATTTTGGGGAGTTGCTAGTGTGACAGGTTTGTTCTTATAGATGTGTGACAATCAGTTGTATTTCCTGTTTGCTGCCTAAACATCTGTGATCTTCCCACTGATTTCCCAGGGGGACAGGCAGTGGATATGGGGCAATATACTGAACATTCTGGACTTATCTGTACAGTTGCAGGGTATGATTCTGTATGCAGCCTACTTCGACTCCCATGATTCAGACCATGGCTATGTCTGCTAAAACTAAAACACTGTCCATCACAGTTGTGTGTGCTATATAGATATTGCTGTATATCTTTTATCTGATTTCTGTCTTATACTTCTCCTGTGGTTTTACATTCTGACCTTCTATTACAACACTCTTATACAGTATTCATATCTGATGGACCTGTGGGAGCAATGTTTGTTAGTACTACCTGAATGTTGCCACACAAAGTACCAGATTCCACGTTACTATTATGCACTTACATCTCACTCTGTTACTGTACACACTCTGGTCACAGTTTGACAACATGGGGGTGGAGATGGGACATACTTGGCTTATTACTCTCATAACAGTTTAGGGAGTTGCTAGTGTGACAGGTTTGTTTTTATAGATGTGTGACAATCAGTTGTATTTCTTGCTTGCTGCCTATACGTCTGGGATCATCCCACTGATTTTCCAGGAGGACAGAGTGACAGGCAGCAGATATAGGCCAATTTACTGGGCATTCTGGACATATCTGTACAGCTATGGGGTATGATTCTGCATGCAGACTGCTACCACTCCCAGGATTCGAAGCATGGCTGTGTGTGCTAAAAATACAACAGTTCATGTCTCAGTTGCGTATTCTATTCAGATTTTGTTGTCTGTCTTTTCACTGTTTTCTGTCAATGTCTCTCTCAGTTGTACTAAATGACCTCTGGGGATTACACCAGTCATGTACAGACATTCCTACACATTCTATTTGTGTTGCACAGTATGGGTAACAGTGCTTAATATAACAGTACTATTAAGTGATTGCAAATCTACATTACCATATGATACCAGCGTATACACATGCAGTCCAGCAGTTAGACCTTTATTGTCAGGCTATTATGCTTTTATTTACATACAAACTATATGAGACTCTTCCTGCCATATTCTCCAGTGTATACAGTACTTGCCTAAATAATACAGGTTTTATACTGGCGATTAACTTACCAATACTTTTAGATTTATTTAATATGACAGTACATGTAAGAGTATTATTAACCTGCCTCGCATCGCAACTTCTACAGGTGACATCCATGGGCCTCCTGGTTCACGGCCCACTCACTTGCCACTGCAAAGGACATAAGAGGAATATTTAGCCATACCTATCCATAACATACATGAGCTGGCAATTATTAAACAGGTAGTGGAGTGGTACTTACACACAGCTGGGACAACCCCTGCCATCCTAGTCTCTTGGATTTGCTGATCCAAGACATCCACCTTTCAGCGTTTCAGGTTGGCATAGTGATGCCTGACCTGCTCACCAGTTTAGGGTATGCCAGTGGCACTGGTGAGGTCACAGGCAAGATGGTTCCAGGCTTCCACCTTATATTGGGAAACCTGATACTGGCCCTGCAGTAGTATCTGCTCATGGTCTTTGGCGAGGAGTCCTGCCATGACTCTGGACTCCTGGATGCCCCAGTGCTGTGCCAGAAAGCGCACTCCCTCTCTCCTTTCTGACATGGTGCCTGCAAGGGGAAGCTACAACCAGTTATGAGATGTATTCCCACCTGTTGAGTTTAAGTAGGGCCAAATTCCAGCACTTTGCCATGATTGGACGGGTTTGAAAAGGCTAAGCTATGGGCAAACCTGCTTATCTAAGGTTGGCATTGTTTAAAGTGGTATAACACTGGGCAAATTGATTTAGCTGGCCTACACATTGCTTAGACCTACTAAGCTGGCCTGTGCAATGCTTAGCCTTGCTTAAAATTGACTTTGCATTATATTTGCTTTTTGGCATTGATTTATTATTCATTACATCTTATATATAAGTCTGGTATCCATGATCCATGTGTACATACAATGTATGGGGTCCTTGTGTTTAATAGGGGACTTTAACACTCTATTACAATTACACCTCACATCTGGGCTTACTTCTGTACTCCAGTTCACATATTTATGTTATGTAGTAGGTTATAGAACATATGACTGTATACTGATTCCTTTCACATGTTCAGCTTGATTTTACTATAGTGAGGATTTTTTGGTGATACTTCATTCTTATGTATTGCTGAGATGGCTTGGTGGTTAACTATTGTGACTATAGTGTATAGGGTCCTGGGTTCAAGACCTGCAAGGCTGTTTATTTTGTTGTTGGGCAGAACAGTGGCTGTTGGATACAGAGTGATTAAGGCACTTTTAAGCACTTGTAAGCAGGTTTGTGTGGGTTTGCATGAGGGTAAGCACTGCTAACCTTCGGTTAAAGATGCTTACAGAGAGTTAGCTTCCATATTGCTTACCCTGTGTGTGCATTTCTTACCCCTGTGCAAACAGGCTTATACCCACTTAATAGTGCTTACATATGCTTACTTCCACTTACTACTGCTTAATAGTGCTTACACTTGCTTACTAGTGCTTACTCCCACTTACCACTGCACTAATTTAGACAGCCATGTCTAATGCTTCTTGGGAAGGTGGAGGATTTGGAAGCTGTATGGAGTTATCATTCATTACACATTTTACCTTCCATTTGTATCCCTGATTCCTGTGTACATATACTGTATAGGGAACATGTGATTATCTGTGGACTTTGCAACATTATGACACTGACACCTCACACCTGCATTTGATGCAGTACTCCAGTTCACAAATGTATGTTATTTAGTAGGTTATGCAACTAAAAATATTGGTCATAATGTGATTTGACATGGAAAATGGAATATGCTGCAGTGGGACTCAAACCAGGAATGACTGCTCATAAGGCGAATTATCTGCCCACTACACTATTGTTATACTTCATCATTTGCCTAGATTTTCCTTTTTATCCTCTTCTGTCATTTAAGCTGCATTAACTGTAGCTAAGCGATGGGCAAACTCGCACACCTACTGTTAAATTTAATCTGTTTCATAAAAAAAAGATATCTTTATATTGTTTGTGTTTACTATTGCTCTTGTACATGTGGGGGGCATGTTGCTGGGGGTATGCGGACACCTATGAGCAGTCTCACTCATTCTTTTAGGGCTTTCTGCTGTTCTTCATTACAGGGGCATGTATATTCTGAAAGCTCTGCTCTCAGACATGCCCACTGCACTCTTACACGCTCCGTGTAAGATTAGGAGCTCAGGCAGCACACCTTCATTAATATGCATGGCACGCTGCCGTCCTGCTCCTAAATGGCCACTTCTGTGCAGAACTAACTAGTCCTGCATGGAAGAGTAGTAAATCTGAGGGTATGTCTTTAAATCTGTTTGTGTGGCATTTCAGTCCGGACACTCCTTTACTGTCCTTTTACATTAGGAGGCTTGGGATTATTCATCTAGTGGTTGTAGGTGTTTACCTGGACTATCTGAGCTGGGAAACACATAAAAAGGCCTCTAAATATTGTTTTTTGCACTTCTCTTATATGCTGTGACTATCTTTCAACAGTTTATAAAAAGAAACATAACTGTACTGTCTGCTGCTGCTTTGCACTGTATTACATTGTAACTGTAAGTTGCAGGGCTGATGTAAGTAGTTTGTGTGGTCTTGTTATACTTGGTCTCCAAACCAGTTATTCTACATTAAGAATGTGTTTTTCTGCACCTTTGTGGCAGAAGTGTGCTGCTCTAACCTGTCTAAGTTGGGGATTGCTGGTGAAAGGGTTATTGTGTAATTTCCAAATTGGTAGATAGCTTAAAACTTGTTTCTCTTTGCCCATATTTAAGCCTCGCTTTAGTATGGCACTGCTCTTCACTCAGTGACAGATAACAGTGCCCTATATAAATCCAAAAGACTAGAAGCTCAGTTTTTCTTTAAACAGCTGTCAGTGAAAACCTTCCAAGCTTCTCTGGTGCTCTAGGAGCAACTCAGTTGGGCATTAAATTGTGATGTCTTATCCTTTAACCTTAGCCTACACAAAGTATAGATCCCTTTTGTAGTCTCGGCACTACCAGCATAGGCCTGTCAAATTAACCCATTTCTTTCCCGAATAAAACATACAGTAAGAACCTACCATGGATGGGCAGTTTCCCATCATTTCTCTGGCACACCTGATAGATGTGGGCATTCTGAGTTAATGTAGCAATTGTTTCATGTAAACTGACAACGACTTACTCCTGAACCAAACAAATACTTTATGTGAGAGATGTAGTTACACCATGCGATTGGAGGCAAGACTCTCACATAAGGACAAATCGAATGGCAAACAGTTTGTCAGCACACACACACACACACACACACACACGCACACACACACACACACACACACACACACACACACACACACACACACACACACACACACACACACACGCGCGCGCGCACTTCCCTCTCTAAATAAGGGCATGACAAACAAACTTACATATGCAGAAGTACTGACTAGTAACTTACCAAAAGATCAGAGGCCTCCAGAATGGAAACCACTTACACACATAATGCAAAAAAACCCCCACAACACATACTAACACACACACCAGTATCTCAACAAATAAGCCCATAAGGCATCACACCACAAAACCCAATATACTGGTAATAGGTGACTCTATTTTGAGACACATGAATGTTTGCCTCTTCAGGCTGGAAATAGAGTGGGTTACTGTTAGCTGCCTGTCAGGTGCCAGGATCTGTCAAGTCACTCAAGCACTCAAGTTCCTCAACCACAAGTACCAGTATGACTATGTCATAGTCCATGGGGGGGGGGGGTGAATGACTTGAGACATACCTCACTGGACTATATGAAAAGACACATGACTGAGCTCTCAAATTATGTGTCACAGGCAGGTATAAACCTAGCCTTAAGTAGCATTCTACCTTCTGTAAGGATGGTGCCACAATACAAACAAAAATAATTGACATTAACAATTGGATTAGCCTCTGGTGTCAGTCCAAGGAGTTCCAATATCTGTCAGTCTGTGAAGACATAGTTGACGGGCCATGATGCTTTTCCAGAGATGGTCTTCACCTGTCTCGTCTAGTTTCCCTATTATATCGATGAAAGTTTAGCTAGTCAAAATGCAAACCGACAGCTAAACTCTGAAACGGCAAAACTGTGAACAGACACCTAAGCAAATTTTTTCCCAGGGAAAAATTTTGCTTGGCTAACAGACACCACAAAAACCTTTAAACCCTAATTGAGTGGGGGGCTTCTCCTCCCACCCCCCCAACTAAATATACTAACTCTGGGATCGCTCTACAGCAGGGAAAATGGCAAATTCTCAGTAACGGGCAAGCAAATTTTTCCCCTGAGAAAAAAATTTGCTTAGTTGGCCATTCACGGTTTTGCTGTTTCGGAGTTTAGCCATTGATGTTTAGCATTTTGACAAGCTAAACTTTCATAGAATTAATAGGGAACCTCTCTTCTATGCTTTTGGATACTGGCAAAGGAACACGTCTCCCCAATAGTGCCTTTTTAAGCCATGTCAAAACAACAAACTTTCTGACATAAAAAAATCCAATTGAGACAAACTCGATATTTTGCTGCTTAATGCTAAGAGCCTGAACAGGAAACTACACTCCCTGGGAGCACTCATCACCTTGGAAAATGCTGACATCTGTGCAGTTACTGAGAGATGGATCAAAGCCACAGAGAGCACCCTGGACATGCAAGGCTACCATGCCTTCCACATGTTCAGACTCCAAAATGAGCATAAAAAAAACCAAAGGTTGAGGTGTATCCATCTACAACTGCATGGGCTCAGCTATACCCAACAGAATAAAACCTGCTCCTCAAGGAAAAACAAACCTGTTTGGTGGACATCATCTATCAACAGGCTTTACAACAAAAGGAAGACACTGTTATCCAAGGGTAAATAGGAACAAATTCCAGATTGGAAGAACTCCCTCATTAGCCTCAACAAGAAAATTAGATCACTAGTGAACACCTACAAAGCCAATTATGAATCAAAACTAGCCTCCAAAACAAAGGGAAACCACAACGTCTTCTTCAGTTACATCAGAAACCTCCATGGCAAAGCCCAGATTTGTTCCAAATTAGTACTGATGTAGACTGCATATGTGTACATGTCTTGCTGTTTGTATAGATTCCATGTGTGTGCATTGTCTGATGTCTGAAGGGGACTGTTGACTTAGTACATCATGCTGTTGCAATACAGCCTCAGCATTGCCAACTGTATATGGTGATATGCTCTAAGTACAGTAAGCCGTTCATGAGGTATGGACAGATGTTTGGACATGACTACTAAGTGGTGGGGCTTCCTTGCAGATGAATGATTACTGAGGACAGCTCACTGGTGTGTTACAACCAGTCCTACAATAACCTGTGTACCTGCTAAGGTCAGGTTTTGTTAATTGAAGTGGAAGACAGACAATGTAGAATGCTGTAAGGGTGACACTGAAGGCAAACCTCATGACACCTGTAACAGTAATACCTCCCCTGTGCATGTATTGTACATATATTAGCACAGTTGTCAAAGGAAAAAGTCAGTAAGCATTGTACCGGATGCGATAGTGCTGTACTTCTGTGGTACCTATCATGAGATAGGCTCGTGTTTGATTCACAGTACTGGCACGTGTGGGTGTGTGTCCATATATGTCACGTATGGTTGGGAATACATCCCACATGCTATCACTCTCCTGAACACTGTTGTTGACACCAGTACAGAGTGAAGTGTAGAAAGAAAGGCATAGTCAGGTGGTTAAACCTCACACATGTAAAGTATCTGTATGTGTGTGACATAGGTGTATATCTTTGTAAATGTCAGTGTGTGTGTGTGAGTGTGTCTGCCTGTGTGTGTGTCTGTCTGTGTGTGTGTGTGTGTGTGTGTGTGTGTGTGTGTGTGTGTGTGTGTGTGTGTGTGTGTGTGTGTGTGCATGCATGTGTGTCTAGCTGTCCATGTGTATGGCTGTCCGGTTCCTGGAGTGAGGCTGTATTTTACCATAGTGAAATGTTAATGACCCCCTCCCCCATCCACTCAAAGCAATCTAGCATCCCTGTTGATATCATCAATCGTAGACGGGCATACTAACCGCCTGTTAACATGTACTCCCTGGGGTGTGACCTGTTGTTACATAGCCTACTGATGGACCCCCCCTTCCCACATACACTCACTGCACTGTAGTATCCCTGTCGATGTCCTCGATCTTAGGCCATTCCACCTACCTGTACATGTGTAATCTCTGTGGCACGTCTTGTAATTGTGTAGTACTATAATGATGATATGCACATAGGCAGGGGTTCTCATCTGAACACTGGCAACTGTGTGTGTGTGTGTGTGTGTGTGTGTGTGTGTCAGAGTGTGTGTTACTGTGTCTGTGAATCCCTGAGTGTGTGGGTGCGTCTGTGTTTGCATGCTGTCGTGGCAGTGGGTATTATTGCTTCCCAATGAGAAGCCACTATTTCCACTGGCCTTTACCCATGTCTTCCAGCATACTACTTTTTTACCCACTCCATGCTCCAGGTAAGTATACCTGTGATGTCACCCACTATGGATGTGACGTCTCTGAACACAGTAGCTTACTACACAGCTATCATGCTCTTGGATCATTAGAAAAGTAAACATAATTGAAACATGGGAGAATATAACTGTGATGTGGAAACTACAACGTGCATGAAGGTATTGTCATACTGACCTGTGGGTAGTCAACATGTACATATGGGACTCCCGCAAACACCAACATCCCCCGGCACATGCAACTACACCTGAAAGAGGAAGGCAGAACATCAGGATCAACATACTGTTAGTGTTGTTACACATGATACATATTGTCAAACGTACAAAATGCATTCTACAACTGCAATACATGGTATGTCTGCTGCTTGTCAACACTACTCAACAATATTAATCTACAATTGTCTACCTATTATGTTTACCCTGTGCATCAGACCATATGAACATGTTCCTGCACTGATGGTATGGATGACAGGCGTGCGGCACAGGCATCATCATATGCACAGGGTGATAATGTCTGCCAGAGGCCTAGGCTGTGACGTTGGATATCATGTGTGAGTGTTAGGGCCTGTGATATCATTGGGCGTGTGTGGATGTTATGCGTGTGTGTGTTGCGGTGCTCTATATTTGTTTCCAGTGTGTGTGTGTGTGTGTGTGTGTGTGTGTGTATGCATGCATGCACACAGGTCTGGCATGTGGTTGGCCTACACAGGGGTAATATTGACAGCTGCAGACTGTACAAGGCAGGTTTCACAGTTCACGGTGTCTGGCAATGGCCACATGACCTGTGCCTGCCAGGGGTTGCACGGGCACAACCAGGCAGAGGTCCAGATTGGGTACCGTCTGATGACACATGTCCACTGGATTCATGTCCCTGTTGGGACAATCCAGGACCACATACACATGGTCTGCTGTGTCTGGTGTGGACTGCACAGCACCAGCTGCACTGCTGCTACTACCACCACTATGGGAGCGGGCATGTGCAGTAGCATGTTCACATAGACCTTCAACAGGTGATGTAGCTGGCCTACATCCATGTGCCTGAAATCTCACTTCCACCAGATATTCCAGCACAGACATTCCATGCTCAAGGATTGACATGCCATGGTCAAGGACTCCCACCATGTCACCCAATCATCTGTCCAAAACATCTGCAAGATGATGGTGAGCATTTGCAAGTGCCTGGATGTTGTCAGTTAATGAATGGACAGCAGCCCTCTGATGCCTCAGACCTTCTCTGTTGTGCTGTTCAGCACATGCTTGTGCCTCCATTACAGCCTGAAACATGCGTCTGGTGACTCCAGCTGATGTGCTTGGTCTCACCGGGGCATGTTGGCCAGTGGTCCTCCTGTGAGCAGTGCTGGGCACATGCCTGTGTGGGACATCACCAGTCTGTTGACTGGGATCATGGTGTGCAGGCACACCATAGTCACCACACTTCCCTGTTCCATGCTACCACCCGCCAACTGCCCTCCTCTATGGCCAGTGGTGATGGGGTATGTGCAGGCAGGGGAACTGTGTGCGAGAATGAGGGGGAGACAGGTGGAATGGCAACCAATGGCACAGATTCAGCCCCTGACAATCCTCCCTGTGCCTCAATCATACTATCACCATCACTGCTAGATTCTGTGGGGACACTAACATCAGGTGGACCGCAGGAGGGCAATGCACCTACATCAACACCTGTGAGGGGAAGACAAGAACTGTACATTAAGAGTTATACCAGACACACACACACACACACACACAGACACACACACACACACACACACACACACACACACACACACACACACACACACACACACACAGACACACTCACAGACAGACACACACACAGGCAGACAGACAGACAGACACAAACACAGACAGACAGACGCACAAACACAGGCAGACAGATGGACACACAGACAGACAGACACACAGACAGCCAAACAGGCACACAGACATACACACACACACACTGACACACACAGGCAGACACACACTGACACACACAGACTGACACACACTGACACACACTGACACAAACTGACATGCTACATGCAGGTGATATGGCAGATGGCAATCAGCTTAGACAATTATAGTTTCAGCTTAGGCAATTATAGTGGTACTTATCATACATCCCTGAGTTGCACACAACAGCATGCATGTGTTATAGCAGACAGCATGCACCTTACGTAATTATAGTGGTGGTTAGCATACATACCTGTATTGCACCATTTGTGTTAGTAGCCTATGTATCATACCTGCAACACAATGCATGCACTTTGCACCATTGCACTGCACTGCCTTTGTGTGTGCAACATACATCACATGTTAACAGACCATTGCTGACCTTTGTACATCTGCCAATGATGCTCTGTGTTGGCAACCGCCCCTATGTGTGACGACATGAGCTGTAGGGTATGTTGACTGCATACTATGTTTGCCTGAGCCCTAGCTTGCATATCTCCCCCAAAGCAGTGCATGTCTGTTCGACATTATTCCGCTTACCCCTGAGCTGAGTGTAGACATTATGCGTGTGGCTGTACATACATGTTTGACATGGCTGCCCCTACTTTGCAATGGTGTCACAGGCCAACACAGGTTTACAGTACACTGGCCTGCTGTGTGGCGTATGAACTTGCCAATCACATGTAGTGTGAGATGTCTTCTGCTGACGTGTTGAATGACATGCATACATGTGTAACACAATGGTGTCCTTTCCAATCTACAGTACGGTAATGGTGTCCCAATGCAGGGACATGTTATACTTACATGGGCCTTCAGCTGATGCAATGTTGTCTGCCCACCCCACAAATATGCAGGGACATACTGCACATTGAGCTGATGTGCATAGCCATTGCAGGGCATCATGTGGCTTCACAATTGCTATACAGTGTGAGCTACTGACACAGCTCATAACCATGACTATGTTCACATACAATACATATCTAATGTGGAATGTGACCCATGTCACTGAGGTGTATACACAATAAACCCTGATGTGGAATGTGTGACACAGGTCACAGAAGGGTATACAGCTGACACCCCTGCACATTTGCAACCATATTACTGATACCTGGCAACTATGCCCACACTTGGCTAACTTACATATACTCTATGTCCCACATGCCATCTGTGTACCTCACACGCATGAGGAGCAGGCATGACAGTGATGTCTGACACCAGCAAGGTGAATGTACTGTATCTGTGGCTTGATGTGGATGTATGTGTATGTTGTGCAACACATGTGTGTATTTGAATACTGTATAGGTGAATGCTTCCATGTCGTGACACACTCCAGATGTTTAAGACATGTTATGTGGTGGTTACATGTTATGCCTATACAAGCTGTGCACAGGCCTGTATGATGTTTAGTGTTTCACATCTGCAATATCACCATTACACAAAGGCCATAGTTGTATTGTGTTGAGCCAATGTACAACAGGGTGTACACACATGTACATCACTTCTACTGTGCATATTGCTTCATGTCTCTGGCCATCATCCATGGCCATGTGTACACATGCTCAGTCCAATGGTTGTGATGGCCATCTTATTTCACATGCCAGTGTTATCCCATATGACATACACCTATAGATGTCATATGCCCCACTGAGGACTGGGTTATGCAGACAAAGGGTGGTATATATGGGATGTGAGATATGTTTAGCAGGATAGTTGAGCAGTGTTGCAGTCAGCCCACTACATGTCATGGACATGTCTGATAGCAAATGCCATTGTGTGACATTCATAGCAAGGGTATACTCCGCAAGGGTATATCCTGCGGGCTGGGCATACTCCAGCTTCCACACATTTAGTGTGTGTGTACACATATGCTCTCTGTACAGTACTGTTCGTATTCCCAACATGTGTAATACTGATATGTAGTACCTGTCCCATCTGTATGGTGCACCTGTTGATAGGTGCAATTGTGACCGCCAACATCATTTACCCTCCTGCACATTTCCTCCCACAGGTTTTCCAGCTGATGTGAATCCTGTGGCACATGGCTGAAGAGCGTTGTGTAGTTGTCGAGGAGGTATGGGATGAGGACCTCATCCTCCAAGCGGCTGTATGGTGGCAGTCTGCTACGTGGCATACCTGGAAGACATAATGATGGAGACAGGTCACAGTAACTCACAGAGAAGTACAGCAGTAACACTGAACATACATGTGTATCACATTTATTAAGATTACAAATACATCTTTGTAAATCTACATGACACTAACAACACTGACATGTACAGGTCACACACATTTGACACCTACAGGTTATGTGATGTTATCACCATATATGTGTGTGTCATGTGATGACATTGCTCATACACCATGTGGATGTTGTCTTGATGTGGGCATGTCTGTTTGCCTGTAGTGGTGTCTTTACCTATCATCACATGCCTGGATGTGTTCACATTAATGCAATCAACCTTAATGCTGTGTATATGCCATATATATAGTCATACATAGCCATTAAGGACATGACCTGTGACCCTGCAGACTTGCAAGGATGCATGTGTTTTGCCATATACATCTACATGGCACTGTACAGCTGTGTAGCATCCTGTCATGTATTGCCTGTGTTGCACATGTGTAACACATGGGACAATAGCTAGCCTGTTGGTATTTGCAGGGTTGGATATCAACTATAGCATGTATGGTCATAGTGATCTAGTAGGCTATATGCCCTGGGCCATTTATGAACCTAGGCAGACAGGTTACCTAGCTGTAGGCAACAGACAGGTAAGTTTCAGTGGCCAGTTCAAGCAGTGCCACAGAACTGATACACATGGTTACTGATATATTTGGCATGCGGTCATCACACCATGTCACAGCAAGGGGCTATGTTCAGCATTGCTGGACAGGGATGCATAGTATCACAAGAGTATTTTAAGTGTATAGGACAGAGATCTGTCAGGCATGTTGTGATCCTTGTACTAGAAAGGTGGATGTCCACGACGTATGTGTTTATTTGGGATCAGGATGTGTTAAGTGTAGCATGTCCAACACCTCTGGGTTGGACATGGCTTTATTCAGGGTAGGCTGCATGCTACATAGTGCAGCTAGGGATTGTGAAGGGCAGTGTAGGCCATCTACACATGGGCAATAACCCTTAAAGGAAATATGTGATCTATTACGGGTCACATGGGTGTTGAGTATGGCTAAGCAGTTATCTCTATATTACTGGATGGCACCCTGTCATGATTAGGGGTGCCACATACGACTACCTGTTGTTTGTGGTGATGTAACTATCAAAAGGAAGTACTGTCCAGCTGCATCCCATACACCCAGTTGCCATTATCTTGACCGCTGTCTAGGTGGTAGTTAATGGGTGCAGGGTTTGTAACATAGGGGATGACAATGCAATACTTAGCTGTCAGATTGTGGCCATACATCACACACCACACATCTGACATACTAAGGCCCTTCTGTATGTTGAACGCAGCACACGAGTCAACTATTGCTCCTAGTTCATAGTCATTTGCAAACATCAATAGGCTGATGCCTTCTGTGTTAGTCTATGTCCGAGACCCTATCTGAATGAACTGGTGCTATTTCTTTAGGTGCAGTACTTCCCATGCCATATTGCTGTGCAGCACGGCAGGTCTTGTCGTTGCCATTAAGATTAATGACACAGCTATGGAATGCTCTGTGCTTGGCCTCATAATATGTGGCTGATTAGTTTCACAGTAGCTTTGCGTGGTTTTATATGGTGTATCTGCATCTTACTGAGGCTGACCAGGGATCACCTACACTCATGTGTGTTAAGTCTTGCAACAGTTACTCCCTTCTGTGGTACAGTTTAAAGCATGGTACCACCAGTTTGCCTACTTGTATGTGTTGAGTTGAATCCTGGTTCTGTTTCAATGGCATAATCACTGCACATATGTGACTGCTTAAGATTTATTTGTGTAGGATTCAGCATTCGCACATGCATTGTCCATATGCATGGCTGCCATGGCACTCACCACTCTGCTCTTAGGAAACATAACATTGACATTGGAGACTATGTGTAGCATACTGTTAGCCCTGTTTGTGTGACTACTGTGATCCAGGTCAGTGGGGTCGATGGAATCCAACATTCATTGAGCGCAGGTGTTGGTACATGAGGAGTCTTCCCAGTTCATACTGGAATAGTTAAGAGTAGCCCATATTATGGTTCTGTCTCAGACCTAATCTTCCCCATTACAGCACATTAGGACAGTTGGGAAGTCCGCGGCCTGGTGGGTGATCTGTCTCAAGGTGCATTTTGAATTCCACTTTGGCACAAAGGTAGTTGCTCAGCATAATGCATCTGATGTTATGCAAGTGCAATTAGCATGGGGGTGTACATACCCTTCAGGAATATGGGCACACTTGTGGCCCATGTGTTCCAATAAAGGATAATCGGCAAGAGGTGAGATATGTGTTATAACATGGTCATGCAGGTGTGCTCTCCAGAGCAGTAAAACATGTCTCGGCCACTACACAGATATGTTCTCCATGTTAAGGATTGACATATGTGTGTCCATATAGTGTTTCTGACATGTATCATTGTGTAGCGAGACCTGCAGTTTATTGCTTGGCTGTCTCTGTAACAGCAGTGGACCCTCACTTGAACCGTGCATGATGAAGGCACTATAGGGGAAGCATGAGCCCTAGGCAGTATCCAGATTCCCAGGGGTGACAGGTGCAAGCCCTGTCTGGCAAAACATCATGAACTGTCAACCATGTTATCCCAGGACGACAGATACTGGGTACCCTGTGACACGCACCACTACACTAGACAATTGTGGAATACAATCCTTTTGTCCCTGTACTGCAGTATAATTCTGGCCAATGGCAGAATGCTACCAAGGCCTTGGGACATACCTGCATAGGCTACAAGACCTGACAGTTCCTACATGTGTTTCCATGCAGTCCAGGCTACTGCATCACAGGTCCTGCACAACAACATGAAATATGCCAGAGCCATGTGTACAGTTCAAAAGGTGGTCTGAGTGTATGAGTATGTGGCTAATCATGGCAGACAGGCAGCTGACCATACGTATGCCCTTGTATAGGTCAATGGGTATCATAGTGCTAGAGTTTACTGCCAAATAAGGCTCATTTAAGCAGTTGTAAGCATGTTTAAAAGTGCTTGTGTGACATTATAGCAGCGGTTAAACACAGTTAAACTTTGTAACATATAACCTGTGTTGCAAACATGGCCACATCCGCTAACTACTTCAGATATATACATGTCAGTGATGTAACATCTCACTATGTGCTGACATAACATTACATTCTCTGTCGACTGTACTTTCCTGCACACATGGGTTTATATGGGTGATTCGAATGTTTATTATACAGACGATTACTACCCATATATGCAAGCTGTGGTTACGGTATACTTTTGCACATGATAAACATCCCTGCCATTATCGGGATTGTAACCTTGAATGCACAGATACTATGTGGATGCTGTAACCATTAGACTGTTGACATTAACGTTGCTTCCACCTATTTCATATTTAGATGATTTTTATGTGTAAGCTAGGCTAAGTAAAGGGCGGGAGCCCCCAAACTCACTGAGCTTCATGTACTCTTGAAATAACAACATATAACAAATGTACTGTGAGACAATACATTACATTCCTAACTACATTAGGCATAGCCCCTCACTGACACACTTCAAGGGAAACCTTGTTGTGTGAATGGGTAACAGACTATACATCCCTGGGATCATGTGTCCCAGAGCCATACAGCCTGTCCAGTTTGATAGCTGCAAGACCTGTTGGGGGAAATTAATGGTGTGGAAATGCCACATTAACATGCCCTCTTTAGATCACTAATTGCCCCTTTTACCATCCACAACCCCAGTCTTCAACAGCTTCCAGCAACTCTGCCTGGAATTGCTTCATTGGCTATACTTGACAGAGGCTCAGTTACTTCATCAATGGTGTAGGGAAGGCCAACACACTGTTGTTATGCTTCTAATTGCCCTTGGGCAGATAGGGAGTAGGCTATCTGTGAACCTCTAATGTGCAGGCCATCACAGACCTTCAGATCACAATATACAGTGAGAACTCACCATGTAGTCAGTAAACAGTTGAGTACAGCAAGAACATACAGAACACTGATACTTAGTCACTCCAAAAGCCTATCTTGGAAGCTAGAAGACTTGTATAAGTTTAAGCCTTTCTATTGCTTACCAGTAGGTTACCTACAGGGGAGATGAAAAACAAGCCCAGATAGGGAACATGCATGCAATGATACCATACCGGCCTATGTGTCAGCCTTATGCTTTGGAATACTGGCCAAGGCTATTGGCGCCCCCATGGTGCTTTATTTAGGAGAGTCTCGAAGGTAAATACCAACTCCATAAACAGCACAATAGCAGATTCAATGAGGATTATGCTACTCAACGCCAGGGATTGTGATCACAACATGCATGCAGTCACAGCACTCCTCAGGATGGACAACATTAACATCTGTGCATTAACTGAAATCTGTCTTAAGGCTCCTGAGAGCACACCAGCACTACCAGACTACAACCCATGCCACACATTTCAGCCACAGAACATGGACTGACAGACATGGAGAGGCTGTATCCATATTCATCAGGGATACCTACACCTCCAGGTTAGTGGGGCAGCATGATACCTCTGTGATCATCCATGTGCAGCTAACAACAATCAGAACTGCAATGTGGAATGTGGCCTGCTACGGATCACCCTCCATGACCCAGGACCTCCACTCTACCTACCTGGAGACAGTGGAGAATACAACATTCCTAATGCACACCCTGGCATTGGTCGATGTCAACTACCATACCATTAACTGGGAAACATACTTCGGTACTCACTTCCAGGCCCAGCACTTCCTGGAATGTATCACCTCATATGCCCTGTATCAGGTGGTAACCTCTCTAACGTGGGGTGGAAACTACTAGATGTGGTCATCACCAACATGGGCAACAGGTGCACCACAGCGGAGGTTAACCGGTCACTGGTTAGATCTAACCATGAACTATTCACTGTTTCCACACACTAGCATCTCACCCACCCATGGATACCACAGTATATACCTTTCCTACAGCTAAATTTACACTACTAGTGACAGGGATGGGGGTTTTACAGCCTCCACGCTAAGGGGAAACACTGCTCAAGATATAGACAGATTTACAAATGCAGTCTATAAGCACCTACACGGATGTATGGATTGTGCCACCACTGGTAAATCAAGACTCAGTCCTCCTAGACAAGGACACCGTTCTGGTGGACCTCTGCAATAAACAGGCTATACTACAGAAGTAGGACAGTGTTTCAGACACACAGCAAATCCCACAAAGGGCAGAAATCCATGACCAGTATTAGTATGATATGTAGGTCCCTCATGACATCATCCAAGGCTAACATCTGCAGGAGAATACGCAAGGATTCAAAAGATAACCACAAAGCTTTCTTTGGCTATGTCAAGGATCTGCTTGGTGACACACAGATTTGCACTGTGCCGGTGAAATATAGCACAGAATATGCTGACCCTACTGATATCACCAACATCCTTGCAGATACATTTGGTGCATACTTCACCCCCTAAAGAGCCCACAAGACTACCCAAAAGGTACAGTATCCCAACCATCAGATACACACAGGTGGAAATGGCCCTCTCTAACAGCAGAACACAGTGTCAATGGAGGCAGATGTTGACCCAGACTGCATCTTGCAAACTGTACAAGACAACCTGTCCCCCACCTAATTAAGCATTCCTACCTCAGCCTCTCCACATGCTACATGCCCATACAATGGCACGTGGCAATGGTTATTCCACTCCATCAAGGTGAAATCACAACTGACCATGGTAACTACCACCCCATAAGCCTGACTAGCCTGGTCTGCAATGGTATGGTTCGCATCCTCATGGCATTCATTAACAATGACATTGGTAACCTTCGAACATGTGACCCAACCCAGGTCAGCTTGGTTGAGTGCAGTTCATGCCTACTGAGCCTGTTTGACGTCTTACATACAGTGACCAAGATGTTAGATGATGGGGGTGGTGGTTCACACATACTACCTGGACCTCACCAAGGCTTTTGACACCATGCCCCACTCAGGTATTATTGATAAACACACCAGTCTGTACATTCACCTATACATCACAGGTTGAGTTGCCAATAGGTTTACACACAGAACCCACATGGTATGACTAGCGGTCTCCAGGTCCAACTCTTGAACAGTCACGACTGGTGCCCCACAGGTCTCAGTCCTGGGAGCCCTACTGTTTGGCATATATGTCTCAGATGTACAGGCAAATACAGGTGGACTATGGCAGACCATGTTTGGCAATGACTGCAAACTGGGAGCCGTGATTGATAGTCCAGCTGACATAGACATCCCTCAAGGGGCCTCACAGAGAACGTCACAGGGTGCCAATGACATGGCCTCTAGCCAAGTGCTACTAACTGCATGGTCATTCCATTGTGGAATTGGCACCCACATATTAACACATGAGTGGCAGCCACTTTAATACAGACGAGGTAATGGGGTATCGGGGGACTAAGGTAGATAGTGATCTCCCCTTTGGCAATCATATCTCCACAGTAGTTAGGACATCCTTCTATATAGGCCATCTGATTACTAAAGGATTCCCATCTAGACGTACTGGGGTTATAGTGCCCCTTTACTCATCACTCATCAGTCCCATCATAGGGTATAATAACCCATGTGGGATATACCTCAGAGGACACATTCAACAGCTGGGGGTCCATGAATGTACCTCACCAAGGGGAATACTGGCCTCCAACATATGGCCTATGCAGCTGGACTGAATAAACTCCTGCTTTACTCAGTGGCATCTCGTTTACCCAGAGATGATTTCCGCTGGCCAACACAGCCATGTTGAACTCAGGATTGATGGATATGCTCCACCTATGGGAATCCATATCACAGTAAGCCACACACTGTAGTGAGCTGACCTTGCCACAACAATAACCGGAAGATGCTGGAGGGACAGCTTCCTGTCACAGACACTCCCCATACTTTGGAACAACATCCCTAACTACATTATACAGAGCCCCTCACTAACATTCTGCAAGAGAAACCTTGATGGGTGGATGGGGAACAGTTGATGCACCCCAAAGATCCCGCCATTGGCTCTGCTCCACAGAGGGATTGTTAATGAATCAATGGGGTGGCAAAAGCTGATACATTTTGGCTGGCCTTATGAATGGCCTCTGGCAGTTGGCCATGTACCTACCTATGAATCTATACATACAGTATCTGCATATGCTGATAGCTTAATTTACTGTTTAGGTGTTGACTTACCTTGTGCCAATGGCTGTTGTGTGTGCAATAGTTGAGGGCTGCCTATGTTGGATGCACACAGTAGACTGCCTATACATGACAATTTACAGGTAGTCTTGTGCGTGTGCCATCCATTTTTACTGTGTGTGCAGGTGGAGAACAGTCCCTAGGTGCCCACACTGTCAGTGTGTGTGCTATACATTCCCTCTTTGCCAAGGCATGGGCATACTGGGCATGCCTCCGTCTCCCTACTGGGCTGGCTCAGGGTGCTCATGGTCTGAGTACCTCTGTGCCTGTGGGGCCCTTGGCAATGGTGGTGGGCTGTGAGGGCCTTCACTATTCTGTCCCTGCTGCAGCTGTTGCTGCAGGACCATATTGTGTAGCATGGCACACACTATGAAGATGTGGGCACATGTGCCTGGAGAGTACTGCAAGGCTCCACCAGATATGTCCAAGCAATGGAATCTTGATTTCAGCATCCAAAACACACGTTCTATGATGATTCTGGTTTGTGCGTGTGCCTCATTATGGCGTTCCTGCATGGGTGTGTGTGCATTTCAGATGGGAGTCATCATCCACGGTTCCAGTGCATAGCCAGCATCCCCCACCAGGTGGCCATTTGGGATGTCCCCCCTGGCAAATAACCGATACAGCTGTGAGGCATGCCAGATGTGGGAGTCGTGATAGCTTCCAGGGCTGCCAGCACACACATCCATGATAATGCCCTGGGCATTGCACATGACCCGGCAGTTGATGGAGGGGTATCCCTTGTGGTTTATGTAGCATCTACCCTGCTCACTGGGAGGTGACTTGATGTTTATATGCGTGCAGTCTATTGCACCCAGTATCCCCGGGTATTCTGCCACATGGTGGAAGAGACGCATATTGCTGGCCAACTCCTCCTGCATTCGGGGGAAGTATATGTGCTCATTGGCATGTGGTAACATGGCATCCAGGAACTGGTGTAGTACCCTGAATGATGATGCCTGTGAGATACCCATGATATCCCCAGTTGGTCTTTGGAAGGTACCTGTAGCTAGTATTCTCAGGCTTACACATACCTTCGTATCCAACATGATGGATTCCCCTCTGTTTGTTTTGGCTCTGAGGCATGGCCGGCACAGCTCCACAGGTTGCTGTAGGGTGTCCCTGTCCACCCTGTAACGCTCTACTATCTCCAGATCATGTAGCCCCTGGTAGATTACCCTGGGTCTGAACACTCTCCTCCTCCTCTGGTGTCTGCGGTGGTCATATGCATCATCCTCCACACCACCTTCAGTCTCCAACACATGCTGGTGGATCACAGCTATGGCAGCCCTTAACATTTATATAATAAAAGTTCCCCATCTGTATACACCACTGGTGCAGAGTGTATGGGAATACACAAATGTGTGTGTGGTGCTTTCACACTTTATAGTATTGTGCTATGGATGCTGCTGATGTAAGTGGGTGTGTATGAGCTATTACAGCTGCTGCATGTCTTAATTATGGGTTTTGCAATGAGTACTGCATGTGTGGGGCCTTTACTGTGGGGATCAACTTGCCTGCCTTGATTAACCTGTTGCCCTTTAATTCACTTTTAGACCTGGATCCTCTCCCATTATCAGGCATGCATCCACCTGCCGTCTTTCTTGTTTTGTACTTTCCCTAGCAAGTTAATGGTGAAATGTGCCTTGTAGCTGATATACTGCATATTGCCTTTGTTCTGCTTTGACACATTGCTGTTTTCTTTGCAGTACAGCCCCTCCCCTCCCCTGTTCTGCTGTAGCTGCTTGCAGCCTTGTTAGTTGTTGTCAGTGGCCCACTGTAGGCTCCTAGGTGTTAATTAGTCATTTGTACTCCAATTTCCCTGCTGCAGCATTTTCTTATTTCTTTCCTATATCCTTCCTGTTTCAGCTGCAGTGTGCGCCACACATACCCATTTAACTGGTTTACGTGTGTTTTCATCTCCGTTCACATGCATACTCGGTTACCTTGTGTACTCTCAGCTAAGCATAGCTATGGGAAATTCAACACACCCCTATCCTGCAGCTTTGCCTAGCTAGGGGCAGACCGGTTTAGCAATGCTGCAATGTGCCTACAGCAATGGTGACACACCCCTCTCTTGATGTCATCTTTATCTCAAGGGCTGACCTCAGTGTTATAATGCTACGCTGTGAGGTGCATCCTTACACCAGCGGGGAATCTGCGATTCACTTTTACTCCTCTCATTTGCATGGCATTGCTTACTAATTCCTAGCTACTGCGCATAACACTGTCACTGCCCCTTAGCAACCCTTGCGCCATGAGTATGGTGTAGCATGCCTGAAATTGACTATTATGGGGAAAACGTGATATGCTTTTCATTGCAGTTTTATTCTATATTTTTATATATTCCTTGCAATCCCCTTTGCGCACCGCTGCCCTGCGTTTCCACATCGCGATAGTGCGACTATATATATTAAAATGTTAATTTTATATTTTGTACATAATATAATACATGTGTTTGGTCAGCTGTCATGGCTCCAATTTAATGTTTGCAAAAATGTAAACCGTTTTTTTACGGTTTACATTTCTGCATGCTTACATTACGCCTGCACCACTTCCTGAATCGCTACATACCTTTATTTGCATGCTACACTGCTGCAAATGGGGTAATTAGCATACAAGGCTCAGGAGTTGTGTGGGTGTAGCGTACGCAGGTAGTGCACGTGGGAACAGCTCATATCTGAATCGCTCAGTGGCCATCTTTGGTGTTAGAACGCTGACGCTACACCTGCACCTGGCACAAGCTTCATGAATCCTGGGGTCTGTGTGTGTATGTGTGTGTGTGTGTGTGTGTGTGTGTTTTAGAAAGAGAGAGTGAAAAGTGAGAGCATTTGAACGATCCCCTGGTAGGAGCAACAGTTAAGAGGTTTGCGTACGTACCTCTCAGTCACTTAGTCTCACCTGTCTGCCTCTTAGCACAAGAAATCTGGATAAAGTCTGACATAATGGGAGGAGAAATGATCAGAAATTGGAACACATTGTAAATATTTCTCTTATAAACTTAAAAAGTTTCTAGAATAACAGGATTTTCATTAGCATGCATTTTTGAAGGATATGAAGTCTGAAACTCAATTGCATGTTATAATTTAGTGACTTTAATCTTTAGATCATCCCAGTGATTTATTAAAAAATAAATTTTTGATAAGGAACAGACCAAACATATGAGGCAAAAGTCTGTATAGTTGAGAGGTATGCTCTTAGAGCAAGGTATCTGGATAAGCCAAAAATAAACAGGGGACAAGGGCTCAAAATAGGAACATATTTTAAATGATTTGTGTTAGCATGCATTTTCTGAATGTGTGTGTGTGTGTGTGTGTGTGTGTGTGTGTGTGTGTGTGTGTGTGTGTGTGAGATTGACCACTGGCAGCAGCATTAAAGAGGTTTGCATACCTCTGGACCTTTCAGCTGAAGAAATCTGGATTAAGCCAAAAATAAAGGGGGAACAAAGGCTCAAACAGATTTTAATTATTGCTCTTATAAAATTACAAACTTGCTTAAATTAAAGGATTTGTGTTAACATGAATTTTCTGAAGGAAATGAAAGTCTGAAACTCAAATGTATGTCATTATTTAGTAACTTCTATCTTCAATGACTGGCAACAAACCAAACATTTTAGGAGTAAGGGACCAAAAAATAAAGTAAATACCTGAATATGTTTTTAAAGTATTACATTTTGGATGTATAATGCTTCATCTAACACCATTAACATGTACTATAGCAAGTTTGAAACCTTAGGCAGAGGAACTATTTTACATCAAAAATATACAAAAAAATAATATAGTAATAAATAAATAAACAAAACACAACAATTATACAGATAGCTCATTTTCTAACCCCAATAATGTCCTCCAGGGTGTGTGTTATTGTGGAAATAACACCCTTCCAGGGATGTAGACCCTAACGCACACTCTGTTGGGCATTATTGCTTGCATAAACCACCTTAGATTATATTAACTGTAGCACCCCACTATTTTGCAGAATGTAAAACTTCTAAAGAATTGTCCTGCTTAGCAAAATGACCATCAGTACAAAGATTTCCCTTCTGGCATCTCTGTTTTTTGTGACATTCTCATGTTCTGAATCAGAATGCTAAAGGAAACATACAAGATTTATTTCTATATAGAGTTAATTAAAAAGAGACATTTTAAGATGCAAAATAGTCAAAGAAAAAAAGACTCAAAACGGTTCATATTTTCTTTCCTAAATGGACTGGCAATTTTAAAATTGCAAGAAGATATCACTGAACAATTCAATTAAACATTTAAAAAAAAAAATCTTAAATTGTGCATTATTTTACACAGGACTTGACTTCACTTCAAACTGTGTTCCACATTTCCGAACAAAGAATACATTTCAACATTGACCTTCAGACATGAAAAAATATAACCAATGAAAGAAGAAACCTGAAATTGCTGTTAGCAACTGTATTTACTACTAAGGTAAACAGAAAAGCATCCATACATTATTTCCAGATTTGCTACCAAAACAAATTAAAATTCAAAATGTTCTGCCTTTGTTCTCATCAGAATTACTTTCCACCGGATTCTCTGTTTCCTGCACGGTGTGCATGATTAGTGCAGGAGCTCTGACAAGCAATATGTCTGCCGTGCGATCCAGGAGCAGCCTGCAGGGGTGTGCATGAGAACTCCTGTACTAATAATGCATGGACTAAGCCCTGGTATGCAAATCACCTCATTTGCAGGAGAAATTCATGCAAATGAGGTAATTTTGCAATCCAGGAAGCTTGCAATAGTCCGTGCAAGACGAGTGCTATCTGCAGAAATGTACTCAGTTAGTAACCGAGTACATTTCTGCAAAATCCGAAATGTAGTTATGACAGCTCCATACAAAGGCTGCATATCAATGAGGAAGCATGCCAATGGCCAAGTATAAGGCCATTGGCATTGCAAACTGTTTCAAAAATAAAAAAAAAATGAACTTTTATTTTTTTCCGCCGATCTCGGCTGTTTAGGCATAGGGCAGTGGCGCGCTAATGGGATCAGGGGGAAAATAATAAAATAAACCTAAAATAAGCATTCTAACTAAAAACAGTATTCTGCCATGCAAGTCAATGGCAGGCAGAAGACAACCTGGCCAGTGAGTAATGGTTGCTAAGAGGGGAGGCCCAGTGTGAGACATGTAACTATGCATTAGCAGGCAATCCTATGCAAATGAGGGGAAGGATAGTGAATCCCAGTTTTCCCCACAATATGAGGCAGGTCAAAAGAGTGTAAGAGTATGAATAGCTGGGTGCAAGACTAGAATATAGGTGACATCATGGGGGGTGTGTGTTAGTCATACTATAAGCGGATTTGAGCTCTGTGGCTCAATATTGCTACTAGCTTAACACAGCTAAGCTAGGGGGTGTGTCTAAACCTGCCTAGCACGCTTTACAAAGCCTAAGTGGGTGTGTGGACCGCGTACCGGGTTTTAAAGAAAAAAAAAAAGTAAACCAGGAAATAGCATCTCTGTGCACATTTGAGCACTCCGTTTGCGCGGCGGGCCCCTGGCTTAAACAAGAAGGCAATGGGAAGGAAAAACAGCAGTATGAAGATAATCAAGGAGAACTAGCTTATCTGGCAGGTGAAATGTATCAGAATCAGCCAATTACACAGGCAGCAGACCAGCACAGCCCAGCACACCACTATAAACTATGCAAACACCTTTCCCCCTTGTTTTTTCCCAAAAACTCTGCACCACCGGTGTATACAAATGGGGACATTTTACAAAACGAAAGCAAAACAAAAAATGTTAGGGGCTGCTTTTGCTATCATAAACCAGCATGTGCAAGAGGCTGAGCATGGTGAGGATGTGAATGCTGATGACCAACTCACAGTGAGGAGATGGAGAAGAGTGTACAGACCCAGGGTGACCTACCAAGGGCTACATGAGCTGGAGATAGTGGAGCGCTATAGGGTGGACAGGGACCTCCTACAGCAAATTGTTGAGCTGTGCCATCCATGCCTCACACACAGAACTAACAGACGGGAACCCATCCCAGTGGATACCAAGGTATGTGTAGCCCTAAGAATATTACCTACAGGTACCTTCCAAAGGCCAACTGGGGATATGATGGAGATTTCATAGGCATCAGCATCCAGGGTACTCCACCAGTTCCTGGATGCCATGTCAGAGCATGTCGGTGAGCATGTATATATCCCCAAAACCCGTGAGGCATTGGCCAGCAATATACTTCTCTTCCACCAAATAGCAGAATACCCTGAGGTAGTGGGTGCAACAGACTGCACACACATATGCATCAAAGCACCACCCAGTGAGCGGGGTAGGGTCTACATCAACCGCAAGGGTTTTCCCCTCCATCAACTGCCAGGTCGTGTGCGATGCCTAGGGCATAATAATGAATGTGTGTGCTGGCTGCCCTGAAAGCTATCATGATTCCCACATCTGGCATCTGACGCAGCTGTACCAGAGATTTGCCAATGAGGACATCCCTTGCGGTCACCTAGTAGGGGATGCTGGTTACGCACTGGAGCCATGGCTAATGATACCCATTAGAAATACACACAGCTGAACATGAACTCCATAATGAGGTACACGCACAAACAAGAATCATAATAGAGCGTGTGTTTGGGATGCTCAAGTCACGGTTCTGGTGCCTGGACACTTCTGGTGGAGCCTTGCAGTACTCACCAACTACATGTACCCAAATTGTCCTTGTATTTCCCATGCTACACAATATGATCCTGCAGAAACAGCTGCAGCAGGAACAGCATGGGGCAGGGCCACACAGACCCCACCATTGCCCAGGCCTGCACAGGCACAGAGTGACTCGGAGGAGGAACAACCTGAGCCTGCCCCAGTAGGCAGAAGGAGGCATGCCCAGTATGCCCTGGCCTTGGCAAAGAGGCAACGCATAGTACATGCACTGACATGGTAAAAACCCAGGGAATTACACCTCTCTCTGACTTGCACATACAGTAAAAGGGATGCCAAACAAAACACTACCTGTGCTCAACCATGTATAGGGAGTGTACCATGTGCATCCGACATAGGCAGCTCTGCAGCACCACCCTCAATACTGAGACACCCACAAGGTAAGTGACTCACACATGTCAGTCAGGGGGGGGTCACATACCCAACAACAATCACAGCCAGCAGGACAGGTGTAGACAAACACAAACAAATACTGTACTATGGCCTCTGAATGAGGCCTATGGGTACCACCCCAGGCCTACACAGACAGACTACAGCATGCCAGGCAGTTGGATGTCTGTTGTGAAGGCTAAGAAGTCAGAAACTAATATGTAGGCAATTAAAAGCTAAGATCTGTAGTAGACTGCTATGCCTCTAGCCAGCAGGATAGGTAAGACTACAGACAGAAATGAAGTACCCGGCATACCAGTACAGTCCTTGCAAATGTGTACAAGTGTCAGGTGTGCCCCCCCCATCCTACTTAGACTTACAGTAACAATCAGGTGTGTCCCCCCACTTCTGTGTAGAAATAATCAGGTGTGCCCTCTCCATCCTACATACAAATATTGTAACAGTCAGGTGTGGCCTCCTCAAACCTGTGTAGAAATGTAGAAACAGTCAGGTGCACCCCCCCATGCAAAAATGTAACAACAGTAAATGCCAGCTGACCGATGGATACCCTGCAGACACATCATGCTACCTGTCAGTGTGCAACACAAAGGTCAGCAGCGCACTACAAACTACCTACACTTGATCCACACATGCAATACAGATGGACATACTGGGCATGCTCACACACTTAGAGAAATGAAGGCAATGTCAGTCAACAACATACTGAAAGGTCATACTGGGCATGCTCACATACAAACACATAAAGGCCATGACTGCAAACACCAGTGGACTAGACATATCTGGCAGTTGCAGTTGTTAGTGAGACACTTGTCAGTATGCACCACTCATGCCTTGTGCACACAGTGGATAGGAATACAGATATATATGTCAGGACAATACACTAAAATAAGCCAAAGGTAGACATACATAGATGTGTGGAAGAGGGTCACTGTGACAAGGAGCCATCCAGGCCTGTCCCACCCAGCACACAGTCAAAGGGCCCCAAATGCATGAGGTGCAGATGTCACCCTCTGCAGATACTAGCCACCAGTATCTGTCAGCATTACAGACTATGTGGTGCTCGTGACATCTGTGCAACATGACTGTACAAGGAAGTAGTCATCTAGTAGCAGTGTACATGTACCTTTTACATATGACCCTGTGTGTGCCCGCATGTGGCGTGTCAACCTCTAGATGAATGGGTTATGGCCCATGCACACACTGCCCTCCCCATGGCCCTACTATGACAAGCCTGCTGAGGTCATCCAATGTGAAATACACCTTTGGGAGAGCTGTAGCCCAGTAATCTCCGTAGCGTGTCCTGTAACTGCGTGCTGCTGTATTGTGATAAAGTAGTTAGGTAGGTATTCTAACCCCAGACCTGGCAATTGTGTGTGTCTGACTGAGTAGAGGACAATGCTTTTTACAGTACTCACACTCCTTACAATTCATATACTCAACTTTGGCAAGGCTGCTGATGTCACCCAACTAGAAATACACCTCTGAGAACATTGTAACTATGTGGTCTCTGTAGTGCATTCTGTAACTGTGTATTGCTGTCATGTGATACAGCAGGTAGGTGTTCTAACCCTACACTTGACAACTGTGTGTGTGCATGTCCATCTGTCTCTCACTGAGTAGAAAACAATGCTTTTGACATTACTCACACTCCTTACAATTCATATGCTCAATTTTGGCAAGGCTGCTGCTGTCACCCAACTAGAAATACACCTCTGAGAACACTGTAACCCAGTAATCTCTGTAGCGTGTCCTATAACTGTGTTTTGCTGTAGTGTGATATAGTAGTTAGGTTGGTGTTCAAACCCAGATCTGTCAACTGTGTATGTCTGTCTCTAACTGAGTCAAAAGCAAAGCTTTTTTACAGTGCTAGCACTCCTTACATGTTGTATACTCAACTTTGGCAAGGTTACTGATGTCACCCACCTAGAAATACACTTCTGGGAAGGTTATAGCCCAGTAATCTCTGTAGCATGTTCTGTAATTGTGTACTGCTGTAGTGTGGTAACGTAGTTAGGTAGATGCTGTAACTCCAGACTTGACAAGTGTGTGTGTCTGACTGAGTAAAGAACAATGCTTTTTAGGGTACTCACACTCCTTACAATTCATATACTCAATTTTGGCAAGGCTGCTGATGACACCCACCTAGAAATACACCTCTGGGAACATTGTAGCCCAGTCATCTCTGTAGCACATCTGGTAACTGCGTACTGCTGGAGTGTGATTTAAAAATCTGGTAGGGTTCCATCCCCAACCATGGCAGTTCTGGATGTTTTGTGTGTGTTTCAATGTATGTGTACAGAGCAATGCATTATAGGCTAGTCACCCACAGTACATTTGAAATGCCCTCTTTGGCAATCCTGCTGATGTCATTCCTTGTGAAATACACCTTTGGGGAAGGAGTTCTCTAGTAATCCCTGTGGTGTGTCCTGGAACAGCTCTATGTTGTAGAGTGATATAGATCTCAGTCATGTGTTCTATACCCACACATGTCGATTGTGGATGTTTTGTGTGTGTCTCACTGTCTGTGTATTGAGCAATGCATTTTAGGCTACTCACTCGCAGTACATTTGAAATGCCCTACTTTGGTAATCCTGCTGATGCCATTCAATGTGAAATATGCCTTTGGGGAAGGAGTAATTCAGTATTGTCTGTGGTGTGTACTATAACTGTGTAGTGCTGTAGTGTCATAAACTAGTTAGGTAGGGGTTCTTCTCCCACACTTGACAGGGGTGTGGGTGTGTTTGTAACTTGTATCCTGTGTGGAGGTGGCTGTGAGTGTATGACACCTGTGGCCAATGTGGAATGGGTTTTACATATTTCTTATATGGTGGCCCTACAGTACATCACAATACCAACCGTACTGGGATAACATATGTTAGATATGTGAGAGGCTGGGTGCAAAGCCATACCCATACACAGGACATCAAGGCCAGACAATCAAAGTTAGCAACCCCAGTATTATCCAGAGCACACTCTCAACCCATGTCTCATACACACACACACATTCCTAGGCAACAGCCAATATGTGGGTAGTACACTGCATATTGTCCACCGATAGTAACTATGAAGCGATAGCAGTGGGCTACAGAGGGCATGTCACCCTACCCATCTGTCCAATATGCATGTACATGTAGACAGTGCACCTCCCCAATGTTCCCCAATGGACACCGGCTACACCTGTGGTGTCTTCACATGGGACCCACAATGGACATAACATGCCCTGTATGGACAGTTGCTACTGACACCAGGGAATGCTGTTAGCATGCTATCAATCTAGGTGCAGGGTAAACTTGCTGCCCATTACCAATACCTGCCACAGGTGGGCAAGACTGGCACATCTGATGATAATCTGTGTTCACAACATGGGCCAGACACCCCAGATACAGTTCCACATATCACTGTACATGCATGTGGGAGGTGTGCACATCCTAGACACCATCCATGTCATGGAGTAAGGAACACATACATGGCAGGGGATGCACAGCTTTGGCCACACACAATAACCACCCAGGTGACTGGATGGGGGATACAATACCCACCTGTGTGGGAAAATGCAGAAACAGCAGCTCTGAGCCACAATGCAGATCATTGTCATGTGCCCTGATGCCAAGTGTACTCATCACCTACCCTTGTATAGCCTGCTGGCACAGATCACCATCACATACCCGTGCAGACATGCAGCCATGCATGTCAGTACTGGCACCCAGTGTGTTCATATGTGTGTTGTATGGTGCGTATGTCCACATCCACACTCACTACAACCCTCCTGGGCATACTGAAGCATGCTGTCTGACTTCTGACACCTCTTCATAATCTTTGCCCATACAACCTCCGTATGACCCATGTGGTGCATGAGATACCTGCACATTGATGTGTTGTGGCAATCCCACTAGTGATGAGTTGTACTCCTGGCCCTGCCAAGTATGTCAATGTGTGTGCGTCCCTGTGAGAGTGTGGCTGTGTTGACATTGGCACCTGTTCATGCGGATAAGCACACGTCCATCACCTACTGTATATCTACCGTATCCCTGTTGCAGATGTCACTCACTCTCACATATATGTTCTGAGTGCGCAACAGCAGGTAACCCATGTGGTACATCCAATAACTGCATCAACCTGAGATAGGACTATATAATTGTCAGGGGTTTAATACCCAGTGTTGGTAGGTGTGTGACACAAACATGCTTCAGTTTTACTCTCCCACTCCTCCCTGACATGTATTTGCTTCTATCTGCTGCCCCCACTCCCACTCTGGTGGATCTGGAGACCCACATCTGCTTTGCTTAGGCAGCAGCATGTGTATTTTAAGTGATGCTCTTGATCAGCTGATGGCCTCTGCATGAATTGCAGCCCTCCCCTAGCTGATTGCATGTGGAACAGCTGTGGTAACATTCCCATAGCCAATTGCATGGAAACACACTCCAATATCTAGGAACATCATGAAGGTGTTGGCCCTTTTCATTCACTGTGAACAGGAACTATATATGTTGTTTGGCAAACACTGTCTCAGATGGATTGAGGATTTACTTCTAACAATATACAGTGTGGAAAGAGGGCAACAAACAGGAGGGAGATGTGCCTGACCTGACTACAGACTGTAAGTGCTGCTATTCTGCATTTGGAGTAATGTGGGTTCAACAGTGTTTGTCTGGATATGGCTGTTGTATGTCTCAATACCTGCCATGTCAGTTCCATGTATATGAGGAATCCCCATCTTCAGGGTCATCTACAGACTGGGCAGTGTTGTGCCTTTGGTTTCATGTGTTAGCCATGGAGCATCTATCTGTGGAATGCAGAAGGTAGTGTGAGGATTTCAGTCTGTAGATGGTGAAAGCCATGACAGTTACTGACTTCATATCCCTCATAGGACATATGTTGCAACAAACCCCGTTACAATGGTAAATGGATGAGGTTATCACAGCAACATATCTATATTGGCCCTGTGTATGTGCTGTCAGCCACACCTTTGTCAACCTTTGTACATATGTTGTGCATGAAGTGGTGCATATGTGCTGTACACCATAAATAGTGTCATCATATCTGATAACAAGCCAGTGATATATCTGATTGCTACACATTATGTACAGTAGAGATTATATTTCATGACATAACCTGGACATTCTGTGGATGTTTGTAAAGTACTGAAGTCTGTGTAGTGATGATGAATGTCTGCAGTGTGTGTATTGTCAATATGTACTGTAGCCTGTGTACAGACTGTGGTAGATGTCATTGTTTTAGTTCCCCTTCTATTTTTTGTTACCTGCTGCCCCACTGTATGGTACCATTTTGGCGTACATGTTTGTAGGGCCATACACACACATGTCCCATACCACAGACAGCCATCAGACCAAACTGTGTAGCAGCCTAGTATATGTAGGGTCATTCTGTGAGTGGCACATATGAGGATGGTGTAGAACAGATAGTCCATATACTGTAATAATATGCTAGCTTACCATACGTGGCTGTGGCTGTATTCACATTGGTTGTGGTTATGCACTTTCCCACAGGTATATCTTACCCTGTGCTGTGACATGCCTGTTGAGCCTGCTATATATGCAGGTACATGTACATTCCCCCATAGGAGATGTAGGCCAGTGTTGAGCCAGTCTGCCTGTAGCCTGCACAGTGTATTGTTACATGCCTAGCAGCTTAGTGTACTTACCCAGTGAGATGTCATGTGCAGATACTTGCCAGATGTACTGCTGCTGGGTCTCCCTTAACAGTCATGTATGTCAGACAGAGCAGTGGGATGCTGCACAGATGTAAGTCAATATCTAGTGGATAGTATTTGTCCGTGGCACCCCTGTACCAGAAGTCATTCTGTGTCAGGTCAGATAGGAGTGTGTGAATGCAAAACCTATGGTGACAAATGTATACCAGACGTTATGTGTTATACCTAGCTACATGGCTGTCTACATCCATATTGTCAGGCCTGGTACACATGTTGTGCACTAAGAAATTATGTATATACCTCTGTACTGTACAGGGTGTGTCCAAAGTTCCACATATATTGGCCAATATCTCTGCAGCACTCCACCGGGGCATTATATGCTAGCAGCGGTACTTTACAATGATTTCCTTAGGATGTCTGTCAGTAGCCAATGGCACACATGTTATAAGCAGATGTGACCTTCCACACACACCATGTATGTGAAGACAATCCCAATGACAGTAGCAATAGTCTATTAATATACCTGCTGTACATACCTGACATACCCTTGCACTATGACTTTGGGACTATAGGGGCTGGGGTAGGGCTACTCTCCATGTTCAGGACATATGGTTGAAATATATGTACATATACTTATCCAGATAGCCATTTATATATATATATATATATATATATATATATATATATATATATATAATTACATGTGCACAACTTTCAATTACCACAGTCATGGCAACCACCCGCTATAAATCCCTACAGCATGTGGGTGTGGTCCCTTTACATTTCCTGTGTGATGGACATCCTTCCTGTGTTACAGACAGCAGGTAGCAATACCTCTTACAGGAGAACCTGCACACTCAGGGCGGCCACATATTTGTAGGAGGATCAGGAACTACACATGGACTGTAAGTAGAGTTGTGTTAAGCTTTGTATAGTACTGGTGTTACAGTGTGTGTGTGTGTGTGTGTGTGTGTGTGTGTGTGTGTGTGTGTGTGTGTGTGTGTGTGTGTGTGTGTGTGTACATACTAGTTTATCTTGGAATGCAGTCTGTCTGCATAGCTCACTAATGTAGGCCTATCCTTTTGCTGGACAGAGGTATGCCTATCATGTGTTGTCCATCCACCACACACGTCCTGTGGCAGATATTACACTGGCAGTGTGTGTGTTGAGTGCTATCAGTACATGGATACATCCATTTCTGTTTCTAATTTCAATTCCCTGACTAAGGGTATGTTGCAGACTATCCTGTAACATCAGCAACTTGCTTATTGTATGCCAACAGTATTCCACATATGTGTCTGTGTTCCAGCCTCTGTCCTCCATCTACATACCAAGCTTCGCACATATGTCATGCTGTTGGGGGTTGTTCTATAGTGGGCTGTGAGTATATCACACTGCCATTGCTGCCATTAGTCCACTGCTGTTGTATCCCCCACACATACAGTGGGGCAGGGGCCACATATGTGCGGGCATCACCTACACAATACGTGTGCCCTTATGCACTCCAGAGGCTAGTGTATGTAACAGGGGTATATGGCCCTGTATTATTGAATCTAGGTGGGGAGCAACATAAATGACCTAAACTGTTACAAAATGTGGGGGTATCAGGGATGAGCTGCAGCAAGATATCTGGATGTACAGTACCGTATACTTCACCTATATTTACATTACTTACATGAATTGAGGTACTGTAAGCCTACTGCCTCCTGCCATACAGACTGTTCTGTTTGTCGATGTGCTTGTGATGGTGTGAGTTCTGCCTTGTTATGTAACAGTGACAACCCATGTGATCACATAACGTCTTTACCACCTAATGAGTTTGTACAGAGTGTAGATAGAGGCTGCTAAACTACACACCTGCAGTACATACTGTTGATTGTTTGGTATCCTGTAGCCCAGTCTGTGTTCACTACTGTACAATTTGAAGGGCATGGCCTGGATAGCAACAGTTGCGAACCTTTCCATACTACTGTATTAGTGTAACTGTTTCACAGTTGTAGTACTCTGTTTATACGGTTGTCAGTGTCTGAACAGCTATATGACATGGCATATAGAACTGTAATAGCACACAATGAAAGGTTTCTCATTTCTGAAAACCTGTGTGTGGTGTCTTTCCTATGACCTCTCTATGTGTATATGTTGCAGTCAATGATTGACATTTGTATGGGTGACCCATACAATGTCCAGTTGTTCAGGTGTTAACTGTAGGCATAGTATCTTTATCTGCATATCTGTGTCTGTGTATCTGTATCCAGGGGATGTTGATGGCTTCCACATATTACATTTCCTATGGGTGGCAGACTGTACTTGGTAGTGTATTGCAGGGTGCACGTGTTTGGCTGTGGGAGGGATGCCTATTCATATGAGACGTATAGTGTGTGGGGCCTCTCAACCCCATTAACGGTGCATGTGGACATATGTGTATTTGTTAATCTGCCATTGCTATCTACAGATGTATGGTCATATATACCTATATAGATATATATATATCTGCTAACATATATATAACTATGTCCGTATATACCTATATAGATATATATCTGTGTACACATATGTAATGTGCTGTGTATATGTAGACATATAGGTATAGACACATATATTTGTCAATTTAGGCATATGCATGTATATATGTGCATATATACTGATATATATATGCATATAGTGTTAGAAATATATATATATATATATATATATATATATATATATATATATATATATATATATATATATATATATATATATATATATATATATATATATATATATATATATATATATATATATTTATTTATTTATACACACAGCAACTTCTCTGCTGTAAAATACAACACTTTTAAGTAAATAAAATAAGAAAAAAGCAGTCAGAAAGCCAGTATTGAGCGCTTTTATCCAGTTTAATATGGTGGACCTCTTCAGAAATATGACACTATCCATTCAAAATGTCAGTATATATAGCTGACAGCATTATTAGAAGTGACATCATGAAATGATCAACCAATGTATAGAATAGTAAGTAAACTTCTGCATAATAAATATTAAAATACAGTGTCAAATGAATATGCAGAAGGACTGTGGTATAGTAAATAACATTGTGCATAATAAATATTACAGTAAAGTACAGAATGAGATAAATATGCAGTAGGACTCATGAATATGGAACAAAACAGAGAATAGGACTCATGAATATATAACAATACAAGGAATTCATATAAAAAGTAAAAATTATAGACGCCATTTCAAGGCACATCTAATATTCAAGTTCTCATTTAACCCCAGTGGTGCTCCTGCATTTAAAAAAAGTTGCCATTTTAATTCTTTAACTTCTAAAAGAGTGTTCTTGTCTCCAAAGAAAACAGGAGCCTGTTCTAAAACAAAGAATTTAAACTGTGAGAAAGCAGTACATGTAAGACTATGTTTGGATAATGCATTACTGAGATCAGTATTTCTAATAGCAGCAGCATGCTCCTTAATTCTTGTAGAGAGTTTACGAATAGTCTTACCAATATAAAATGAAAAACAAGTTGAGCATACGGCAGCATATACAACAAAAATAGAATTGCAGTCATAATAATGCTGGAAATGAAGTGTAAGATTATTATGAAGAAACAAGTACGAATCATCTGAAAGGATCCATTTACAAGCAATACACTTCCCACAGGAAAACATGCCTATCCCAGATTGTATAATAGGAGACAGTAAAATAGGTGTGTCTCTGTTGTCAAACAGTAAACGTAGAGACTTAAATTTCTTATGTGTAAAAACAGGACAAGCACCTAATTGTAGGTTAATTTCCTGGCTAGAGGTCAGAATGTCCCAATTGTTAAAAAACACATTTTTGATAGCAGAAGCATCTCTACAAATAGGAATGGGAAATTATGTAAATCTGTCAGTATTCTCATTAGTGAGTGTCTTAGTGTGTACATTAACATCAAGTGGTGGAAGATTAGGAAAAGGCATAGTATTATTGACTGTGCAACTATAAATATTTTTACTCTTAGGTATAAAACGTTTTAAAATAATAGGTGGAAATCTAGTATGTCTCAAACTATTAATTTCATTGAAAATAGACAGTAATACATTAATAGGGTAACACCTTTCTGCTAAAAAAGTGGTGAATAAATGACACTCTTGTACAAAATCCGAATCATCAGAAATGATTCTGGATAATCTGATGTATTGTCCCCTAGCCATATTTCTCTTTATAAACATAGGGTGCATACTGGAGTAATGTAAATAATTGTTCCTGAAAGTACTTTTCCTGAAAATGGAAGACATCCATGACAAATAGTATTAATAGATACTTGTATGTCCAAAAATTAACAGAATTGCCGCAGGCTGAAACTTTGAACCTAAGGAACGATAAGCTGGTATACAAATTATTAAAAAAAATTCAAGAGATCTGACTTACTACCCTTCCAGACAAAAAACAAATCATCAATATACCTCCTATATAAAAACACTTGATTGAATCCAGGCAAAGAAGTCAACGTGTTAATTTCCCACCATGCCAACACCAAATTAACGAATGCTGGGGCTAATTTGGCTCCCATGGCAACTCCTTTGGTCTGATGAAAAATCTTATCAGTGAAATAAAATTAATTATTTGTGAGTACTAATGACGTTAATGTACAAATAGAATCAATTTTATTCCGTGAAAAGTTAGTATGTCCAGTGAAGTATGATTTTAAATAAGTAACACCAATATCATGAGGTATATTAGAGTATAAAGACTCTATATCTAGTGTGACTAGGATAATGTCCGACCCTGGTGGTGGATTTAAGTGTAAGAGGTTTAAAAAATCCCATGAGTCCCTTAGAAAAAAATGGAGATTTCTGTACAATAGGATTTAATAAAATGTCTGTATATTCTGCTATACCCTCAGTTTTAGTTATTTTATTGGATACTATATGTCTAAATGGAGGGTTAATAGTATCCTTGTGGATTTTAGGAATCCCAAAGAACTTGCCTAGATGAGGATTAGAAACTGTGAGGAAAGAAACTTCTGTATCTGAAATTAGATTATTTCTATACAACTCATTTATAGTTTTGTCAATAGATTTAAAAGCTTTATTAACATCAAACATAGAGGCTTGAGTGTAAAATTCATTGTTAGTCTGATTCTAACCCTGTTTTGGATTCTAACCCTGTTTTGGATTCCAACCCTGTTTTGGATTCCAACCATGTTTTTATTTCTAACACTGAGTCTACCCCTGTTTTAAATACGATCAATTATTCCAATACAGATGTATTCAATTTAACTGACAGAACTTTTTCTGATAATTTACTGGGTTTACTAAAATTAGGATTCACTTTTATTCGAGCTTTTCGGGCTAATGTCTCTTCATTGCTATTAGACCTTAGGTTATATGTCAGAAAACTTAACCTTAAGTTATTGCATCTCAAGAAAACTGCTGAAAGTGTTACTTCTATGGATGTTAATGATTCTGACTGTTCTAGTATTGATGACACAGAAACACTACCTAAATTACCTATCAAAAAAAGTTTATTTAACCCGCCTTTATGTAATACTTTACACATCTTCTCTAAACTGTGTGAAAAAGACTTAAGGTTGTTACTCTCAAACAAAAGTAAAAGTAAGTGGTTTAATCTTTCTATTCAACAACAGGTTACTTTAAAAGCTCTCATTAAAGATAAGTCTCTGAGAATTTTGAGAGCAGACAAAGGCTCATGTATTGTTTTAATGGAGCAGGATAGATACACTAATTCCTTATTAAAGGACCTCACTAACAATGAATTTTACACTCAAGCCTCTATGTCTGATGTTAATAAAGCTTTTAAATCTATTGACAAAACTATAAATGAGTTGTATAGAAATAATCTAATTTCAGATACAGAAGTTTCTTTTCTCACAGTTTCTAATCCTCATCTAGGCAAGTTCTTTGTGATTCCTAAAATCCACAAGGATACTATTAACCCTCCATTTAGACATATATTATCCAATAAAATAACTAAAACTGAGGGTATAGCAGAATATATAGACATTTTATTAAATCCTATTGTACAGAAATCTCCATTTTTTCTAAGGGTCTCATGGGATTTTTTAAATGTCTTACACTTAAATCCACCACCAGGGTCACACTAGATATAGAGCCTTTATACTCTAATATACCTCATGATATTGGTATTACTTATTTAAAATCATACCTCACTGGACATACTAACTTTTCACAGAATAAATTTGATTCTATTTGTACATTAATGTCATTAGTACTCACGAATAATTACTTTTATTTTATTGATAACATTTTTCATCAGACCAAAGGAGTTGCCATGGGAGCCAAATTAGCCCCAGCATTCGTTAATTTGGTGTTGGCATGGTGGGAAATGAACACGTTGACTTCTTTGCCTGGCTTCAGTCAAGTGTTTTTATATAGGAGGTATATTGATGATTTGTTTTTGTCTGGAAGGGTAGTAAGTCAGATCTCTTGAACTTTTTTAATAATTTGTATGACAGCATTTTGTTCCTTAGGTTCAAAGTTTTAGTCTGCGGCAATTATGTTAACTTTTTGGATGTACAAGTATCTATTAATATTAACTATTTGTCATGGATGTCTTCCATTTTCAGGAGAAGTACTTTCAGGAACAATTATTTACATTAGTCCAGTATGCACCCTATGTTTATAAAGAGAAATATAGATTATCCAGAATAATTTCTGATGATTCGGATTTTGTACAAGAGTGTCATTTATTCACCACTTTTTTAGTAGAAAGGGGTTACCCTATTAATGTATTCCTGTCTATTTTCAATGAAATTAATAGTTTGAGACATACTACATTTCCACCTATTATTTTAAAATGTTTTATACCTGAGTAAAAATATTTATAGTTGCCCAGTCAATAATACTATGCCTTTTCCTAATCTTCCACCACTTGATGTTAATGTACACACTAAGACACTCACTAATGAGAATACTGACAGATTTACATAATTTCCCATTCCTATTTGTAGAGATGCTTCTGCTATCAAAAATGTGTTTTTTAACAATTGGGACATTCTGACCTCTAGCCAGGAAATTAACCTACAATTAGGTGCTTGTCCTGTTTTTACACATAAGAAATTTAAGTCTCTACGTTTACTGTTTGACAACAGAGACACACCTATTTTACTGTCTCCTATTATACAATCTGGGATAGGCATGTTTTCCTGTGGGAAGTGTATTGCTTGTAAATGGATCCTTTCAGATGATTCGTACTTGTTTCTTCATAATAACCTTACACTTCATTTCCAGCATTATTATGACTGCAATTCTATTTTTGTTGTATATGCTGCCGTATGTTCAACTTGTTTTTCATTTTATATTGGTAAGACTATTCATAAACTCTCTACAAGAATTACGGAGCATGCTGCTGCTATTAGAAATACTGATCTCAGTGATGCATTAGCCAAATATAGTCTTACATGTACTGCTTTCTCATAGTTTAAATTCTTTGTTTTAGAACAGGTTCCTGTTTTCTTTGAAGACAAGAACACTCTTTTTGAAGTTAAAGAATTAAAATGGCAACTTTTTTTAAATGCAGAAGCACCACCGGGGTTAAATGAGAACTTGAATATTAGATGTGCTTTGAAATGGCGTGTATAATTTTTACTTTTTATATGAATTCCCTGTATTGTTATATATTCATGAGTCTTATTCTCTGTTTTGTTCCATATTCATGAGTCCTACTGCATATTTATCTCATTCTGTACTTTACTGTAATATTTATTATGCAAAATGTTATTTACTATACCACAGTCCTTCTGCATATTCATTTGACACTGTATTTTAATATTTATTATGCAGAAGTTTACTTACTATTCTATACATTGGCTGATCATTTCCTGATATAACTTCTAATAATGCTGTCAGCTATATATACTGACATTTTGAATGGATAGTGTCATATATCTGAAGAAGTCCAGCATATTAAACTTGATAAAAGCGCTCAATATTGGCTCTCTGACTGCTTTTTTCTTATTTTATTTACTTAAAAGCGCTGTATTTTTACAGTAGAGAAGTTGCTGTGTGTATGTGCATGCTTGACAAGCCACGTTGCTTCACAAGGGATGGCTTGCACCTGTCTCCCCTGGGCTTTCGGATACTGGCAAAGGCTCTTGCCACCCCTATAGTGCCTTTTTTAGGCAAGGCTCAAAAGTCAAACCCACCTCCTTAGAAAACACTAAGAGCAAGAAACTAAGGGTAACGCTGCTAAACGCCAGAAGTCTAAACCTCAAAATGCACGCACTCGAATCTCTCCTCAGTATGGAGAACATCGATATCTGTGCAGTGACAGAAACTTGGTTCAAGGCTCCAGAGAGCACCCCAGCACTACCAGGTTATACCTCATACCATGCTTTTCGGCCCCAAAACCCAGACCGAATCACAAAAGGAGGGGGAGTATCTATATTTATCAAGGATACCCACACCTCCAGGTTAGTAGTGTTGCACGAAGCATCAGAAACCATCCATGTGTAAATAACAGTGGGCAAAACTCCACTTCAGTTTATAGCATGCTACAGATCATCATCTCAAAGTCAGGAATCCCACTCAGCTTTCCTGAAAACACTGAAGAACATGAAGATCTCTCCAAACACCATTATATTGGGTGACTTCAACTACCCTAACATTGACTGGGAGCATTACTCAAGCCCCAACACCCTAGCCCAAAGGTTCCTGGAATTCATAAACTCAAATGCTATGGAACAACTGGTCAAAATTCCCACAGGAGGGGAAAACATACTGGACCTGATCATCACCAACATGGGGACCCTATGCTCCACACCAGAGGTACTCCCCTCATTGGTAAGATCAGACCATAAATTAATTTCACTGGATATCCAAAACCCGGCCCCACCCCCCAGCCCAGAAAACCACAGTGAAGAACATCTCAAAAGCGAACTTCACACTTCTCACATCCGAAGTGGAAACCTTCAAGGCCCCAGGATTGGTGGAAATTACGGCCCAAACCACAGAATCCTATATAAACACAGTCTATGGACACCTCCAGGAGTGCATGGACCATGCTATCCTAAACAAAACCAAGACCCAAGCGTCCAAAGGCAGGCGTCCAGTCTGGTGGACCCCAGCCATAAATAAGTTGTACAACAGAAGGAGGAAGCTACTACATGATAGAGCAAAATCCCTAAAAGGGAAGGCATCTCTAATCAGTACTAGCAAAAAATGACAATCCCTCATAAAATCCACCAAGACCAGTTTCGAAAGAAAAATTGCACAGGACACAAAAGACAATCACAAGGCCTTCTTTAGCTATGTTAGGAACCTGGGATGCAACTCCCAGGTATGTTCAGAGTTGATTCTAAATGACAAAAAATACACTGAACCCACAGACATTGCCAACATCCTGGCAGACAGGTTCAGTGCAAACTTCTCCCCCCCTTCCCCCCCTAAAGAACAAATATCTATCCCAGTAGAGTGCAGCCTCCCAAACATCTCAGATGTCCAGGTGAAGGCCGCCCTTTCCAAGGCAAAAAACACTGCCTCAATGGGACCAGACGGTGTCCTGGGTTGCGTCCTACATGAACTCCAAGAAGAACTAAACCCACACGTAAAAATGCTGTACAATCTCAGCCTCACTATGGGATATGTACCTAAAGAATGGCATACAGCAACAGTGGTCCTGCTCCACAAAGATGGTGCCTCAACAGACCCTGGTAACTATCGCCCCATAAACCTGACTAGCCTTATCTGCAAAGCCATGGAGAGGATCATCATGAACTCATAAACAAAGACATTGGGGACCTACAGACATTGGATCCTACTCAGTTCGGCTTTGTCAAGGGCAGATCCTGCCTCTTGAACCTGGTTGACTTCTTCAAAACAGTCACCAAGGCCATAGATGAAGGGAAGGTAGTCCACATTGCCTATCTGGACCTCGCAAAGGCATTTGACACAATACCCCACTCAGGCATCATAGATAAGCTATCCAGCTTAAACATAAACCCCTATGTCACAAGATGGGTGGCTAACTGGCTCAAAGACAGAACCCACAGAGTCAGAATTGCCGGAGTCATGTCTGACTTGAAACCGGTGACAAGTGGTGTCCCACAGGGCTTGGTCCTGGTACCACTCTTGTTCGGCATTTACTTTTCCGAGGTACAGGCCAGCACGGGAGGACTATGGCTAACTAAGTTCGCAGATGACTGCAAGCTGGGAGCCATTATTGACTCTCCAGCTGACACAAACATCCTTCAAAAAGGTCTCACAGAGATGGATAACTGGTGCCAGAGCCATGGCCTAAAGCTGAATGCCAAGAAGTGTATAGTCATACCCTTTGGCAAAAATAAAGTGCCCACAAACTACCATATAGGTGGAAACCCATTAAATACAGAAGATGTAATTAGGGATCTGGGGACCCAAGTTGATAGCAATCTCTCCTTTGACAACCACGTTGCCAAAGTGGTTAGAAAGACCGTCTACATAGCCCACCTTATCACTAAAGGATTCACATCCAGATCAGGGGAGGTAATAGTGCCCCTCTATTTATCCCTCATCAGACCCATCATAGAATACAATGCCCCTTTTGGGATGTACCTAAACCGCCACCTGCAGCAGCTGGAAAGACCCCAAAAGTACTTCACAAAGAGGATCAAGGGACTCAAGCAGATGCCATATGCTGCCAGGTTAAAGAAACTCCAACTTTACTCAGTCGCATACCGCCTACTTCGAGGCGATCTATGCCTGACATACAAAGCTATGTCTAACCCAGAATTAATAGACATGCTCCACCTCAGAAAATCCAAATCCCATAGAACCACGCGCTCGAGGGATTTGAACCTCAGCACAGAGCTAAACAGAACGTGCTGGAGGGACAGATTCATAACACAGAGGCTCCCTTCACTTTGGAATAGAATACTGATCCATGTTAGGCAGAGCACCTCGCTGACTCTCTTCAAGAGGAATCTTGATGAGTGGATGGGAGATCATAGATTCACCCCGGGGATTACTTCTGTGTCTCTGCTAGACAGAGGCTCAGTAAACTAACCTTAAATAGGGCACAGCAAACTCAATTCTAAGTAAGGGTGGCGAATACCAAACACACTCGGGCTAGGCTTGTAAATGCCCCAGGGCAGATAGCCTAGTATGAACCTATGAAACTATGAACCTATATTTACTCTACTCTTCGTGGTTTCTCAGAGTTTTATTTTAGTGTGTATATATATATATATATATATATATATATATATATATATATATATATATATATATGTATATATATATATATCTATACACACATATATAGATATTAATATAGTTACACACACAGACATCTAGGTGTTGGTATACATTTTCTGCACTGTTGCATGACAGGACTGAATGATATTTTTATGAAAACAGTGAATTTCTTTGTAGCTTTGTGGAAAATGTGTCGGGTCCTTGGGTTCGAGCCTTGCAAGACCTGTTTATTTTGTTGCTGGGCAGAACACAGCCTGTTGGATACAGAGTGATTAAGGCACTTTAAAGCAGTTGTAAGCGGGTTTGCACCGAGCTAAGCAGTGCCTGCACAGGTTAAGCAATTTAGAAGCTAACAGAGTATAAGAAACTGTAACCGGAGGTTAGCAGTGCTTACCTCCACGAAACCCACACAAACCCGCTTACAACTGCTTTAAAGTGCCTTAATTACTCTATATCCAACAGCCCATGATCGACCCAGCAACAAAATGAACAGCTCCTGCAAGGCTCAAACCAGGACCCTGCACACCATACACAAAGTGATTCACCACTAAGCTAAGGCAGACATGCATAAGCATGATGTTTTCACATACATATCATTCAGCCCAGGTATTCAACACTACGGGGAATGTATTCCACCATGTAGATGTGTGTGTGTGTGTGTGTGTGTGTGTGTGTGTGTGTGTGTGTGTGTGTGTGTGTGTGTGTGTATATATATATATATATATATATATATATATATATATATATATTTAAATGGATATAACATATCTATATATGTAGATATAGCTATAGAAATATATACATACATATACATATATGCCAATATATACATATATACATAGATATGCATACATCTATAGAAGTATATGTATACATCCATATGTCCATATGTCCACATATATACAGCAATAGATATATCTATATATATATATATATATATATATATATATATATATATGTATATATATGTAAGCATATATATGGTTCACCTTTCAAAAGGAGAAAATCATGTCTCTGAAAGCTGGAAGGTCAAAAGTAAGTTTTCAACATTGCACAATCTTGGAATAAATGCATCAAATGTGCAATGAGTGAATGTCACTATTGCAGATTTGGCATTTTGGGTGCAGATGGCACTATAGTGGGGATGGGGAAAATGTCTCTTTCCCCACTGTAGTGCAAACTTGGAGTTAGTATATCAAAATAGGGGGGTTATGGGGTGTGCAGGGGAGCTTGTTCCCCTGCATTACGATATGTATTCCAACTTGTTCGAAAATCAGCGAAGCTGCTTTTGATTTGCTGAGTTTTGAACTGCTGTGCAATTAGAAATGATGGATTGGTCCTTTTGGTTCACAGAAAGGGCCATTCGAAGAAATGATTGTCTCCCTTTCAAAGGTAAACACATATATATCTATATAGGTATATATGGACATACATCTGTAGATAAAAATTGGGAACATAACCACAACATATATATCCACATGCACCATTGATGGGTTTGAGAGACCCAAACAACATACATCTGGCATGGATAGTTGCCCCCCCCCACAGCCAAACATGTCTGGCCTGCAATACACTACCAACCTTAGCAAATCCCATAACCAGGACCCTACATGACAAGGGCAGTACATGTTAACAGTACTCCATCCCATCTGTAGGATGTCAGGCTGACATTACTAACATGTCATTCAGTACAGTCAAGTGAAGTGTCATGCTTGGGGGAACCCACTGGGCAGGCGCAGTAAGTAACTGGGATGCCTCATACGATCCAACAGGCCTACACCTGACAATGGCTTCACCATTGTTGGCAAGGACGACAACAAATCCACCATGTCAGCTGGGAACTACCACCCAGTAGCCTGATGAGCCTGGTCTGCAGGGACATGGAACATATCAAAAATGAACGCATGACCAATGTCACTGTTAATCTTAACACCCGGGACCTCGCCAATGATGGACTTTTCAAAGGCAGAGGATACAACCTGAACCTGGTATACCTCCTTGATGCAATCATGACAGGTGTAGATGAGGGTTAGGAGGTACACACAGCCTATGTAGATCATAGCAGGCTTTTGTACACCATCCCACATGTAGGAATGTGTGTAGATGTTAAGGGATCTACCTCCGTTCACAGAATATGTTTCCTCCAGGACTGCTTGGCAAATGCCAACATTCCACAGGTGCCATCCCATGGACATACAGTCCTTCACAGGTCATAGATGTGTTTATGCCCTCCTCCACACTGTAGAGGTGTGCAGTAATATTGGGGTTGCTATAACTCACTGGGTGTGGCTATTGTGGACATATCCACCATCATGGAAGTTACTGTTGCGTCTATCCCCCCACATAGCTATCTGTAATACTTTACAGTGTATGTTATCAAGTTGATAGTTGTTGTTTATGCCATTCACAGTAGTAGAGTGCCTCACACCCTCCAAAGGGTAGGGCTATGCTACCGACATTAGCACACCCATGTTACTGAGGTGAGGATTGCAGTAGAGTGGAGAAAGGGACATACACCCTTCTGTTAACATGTTCAGTGTCATCCAAATTGCAGACTGCATATATACCAATGTGTGGTTGTGCCTATTCTGTCTTGGTGGGATTACATGGGCAACAGATGTGTTACCTGCATGGGGACATACCTCCATGTGTACAGTCTTGTATCTGTACTGCATCCAAACCAAAGGCTCTGTGTGTTGAACCCAGCCATGTCATGTGTACCACCCACTACACTTACTGGTGTCCACTTTAGAAGGCCTGCTGACACCACTGCACCCATCAGTCATGTGGCACATGGACAACCACAACACAATCAGAATAGATAATGGTGAAAACAATACAGCATTGTTAATTACAGCTATAATGCATCATGGCTGCACAGCTACACCTTCCAAGATATTAGCATTTCACTTTACTGCTGGCAACATGCTACACAGCATTCAATTGCTACATTGTTGTACAGTCACCCTGTGCATCAGCACCATGTTAGCCTGTCTCTGCATTGATGTTACAGATGACAAGATGTGGCACAGGTATCATCCTATGCACAGGGTGTGTTGTTTGTTTGCCAGAGCCCTAGGCTGAGCCATACAATTGACAATGCATATGTGGGTGAGTGTGTGTGTGGGGGGCTGAGTACTGTTATGGGCCAATGGTGAAGTCATGTGTGTAGGTATGTGGTTGCCCTAGGTTTGTTGCTTATGTGTGTGTGTCTCTGCATGCACACAGTTCCACCATGTGGCTGCCCTATACAGGGATTTGTGAGACAGCTGCAGACTGTACCTGGCAGGGTTTGCAGTTTACCATCTTCGGCCATGGACACTACACCTGTGCCTGGCAGGTGTGCCACAGGCAGTATCAGGTACAAAGCCAGATTGGGTACTCTCTCCCTAGGTTGACAAATGTCCACTGGATCCAGGTCCCTCCTGGGACTGGCCAGGGCTATGTGCACATGGTCTGCTATGATGGTCTGTGGACAGCACCCCCCCCACAGTGCTGGGGCTGGTACTGCCACAATGGGAGCAGCTGTGACTGGTGGGATATCCATGGTGACCTCCAGCTGCTGATTTTGCTGGCATATGTCCACGTGGCCATCACAACCATCCCACCCTGTCCTGACGCATGGACATGACATTGTTGATAAGATCCAATGTCTCACCCCACCATCTATCCATGACCTCATTGAAATTATGAATGGCACCTGCAAGGGCACGGATGCTGTCATTTACAGAGATGTGGTGAGCCCTCTGCACCCTTGGACCCTGGCTGGTGTACTGTTCCATTCGTGCCTGTGCCTCCAAGACAGCCTGGAACATGAGTGTGGTAGATATAAATGTGGCACGTCTGCCAGGGGCATGATGACCAGCAGTGCTCCTACAAGCACCCCTGAACATCTGCCTACGTGGTACCCCACTGGACATCTGGCTATGGCTGCTGTGTTCTGACACACATGCCATAGATATCACACTGTTCTGGCCAATGTCAACCGTAGACTGTTTCTCTGCCTATGGCCAATGGTGATGAGGTATGTAGAGGCAGTGTAACTATGTGCGTGGATGGGGTGGATACTTGTGGGATGTCAAATGGTGGCCCAGAGGCAGCACCTGACAACCCTGCCTGTGCCTCAATACACTTATCCTCATGGTCACTGTCTGTATCAGTGGCATCAGATTCCCTGTGGGAGAGATCCAGCCCCACCTCACCACCTGTTGAGGGGAAAACAGGGAACAGACAGTAAGACCTATACATCACCGCTAAACAGTACATACATACACACACACACACATGTGTGCAGACATGGCCACACACACAGACATACACACATGCAGTCAACATACATGACAACACATACATTCCACCAGACAGCACCTACAGACAACTCCAGCACCCCCATAACACACACAATAGCAGGTGATGACGCAGTACAGTATCATACATGAACCTGTAATTACACACATGTCAGCATGCAGGACATGTGGTGCTCAACAGCATGCAGTGCAACTGTAGTCAATCCCCGTTACCAACATTATACATGGCTGTGATGCATGGCTTCTGTTAGTTGGTGATGGCCCTCTCCCTGGAACACACTGCACGTATGTCCACAGCATTGCTGTTCATCTGTTCAACACCCTGGCATGTACTGTGCACCATACCTCACAGGTGTACACACCATTGCAGGATGTGTATCTGTGTGTCAGTTATGTTTCCTCTACTGCTCACAGCCTCTGTGTGTTTCTGGATTATATGTGGACACATGTGTTTTATGAATGCCTGATGTGTAGTCACAGATGTCATCATCAGTGGTGCATGTATGAGCGATAGAATACCATTAGACTGACCACAGACACAATGTACTGTACCTATGTAGAGACCATTAATGACATGGCACTCTCTTCCATGACATGCCATGGTGCAACACTACTGCATATGGCAACACTACACATACCTGATATGTGACATATGACCTGGCAGTCAATTGCAATACAAGCCATATATGTCAGTTGTGCAGATGTTGATTGGGATGCATAAAATTTGTGTATGCATATGTGTGCACACCCATATCATGATGGTGTGTCGCAATAACTATGTGTACTACTGCAGTCACAATACCTGGCAGGGATATAGTAGTATGGGTCATCATCATCATGAGCCAGTAGTTGGTCAGTCAGGCCTGCAAATGTTCCCCAAACCTGCATGTTTGCATGCTAAACATGTGCACAGCCCTTGGAGGTCACACAGTGCCATCACTATTGCCGTGGAGTCAGGATTATGTCTGCCACACTTTATGACCCTGACTGTGTGCAGATACAGCCATTCTCAGTGGGTTTGTGTCTCCCCTCCAGTGCACTGTCGTTTTTCAGGATGACACATCCTCAGCATCTCCAGCTACATTGCAAATGCTCAACATCTGTGGCCTACACAGATGTGTCATATTGCAGTATCCCAAACTAGGAAAACCATGTGTACTGGCATATTCCCTGCCAATGCAGGGCAAACATGCAGGTGTACAATGACACCAGCATTCTACAGATGGGGATGTCATCCCTGGGTTGAGGTGATGTGTGGATTGTGCAGCACATGCATCATAACTGCAGCTTTCTGGACTTCTCCAACATGGTGCTGGTACATCAGAACACATTGCAACACATGGCTTTGGCAATGTCCCACCATTATGCAGGTCATATCTGTATTGCGCCCTGGCTGATCTTGCCTGTGGTACACATAGGTTCATAGGTGAGTACTGGTCTATTGGTCCTGGGGCCTACATAAGCCTAGCCACAGAGGTTCCCAGCCATGCACCACCCAATAATGTTATTCCCCTGTGCCCCTGTCAGACTGTGGCAGAGACATACTACCCAGGGTGAATTCCGCATTTCCCATCCAGTTGTCAAGTGTTTCTGTAAAGAGGGCAGATGAGTAGCATTGCCTGACATGAATGGATAGTCTGTTCCAGAGTGTGGGAATTCCCCAGGACAGGGCCCTATCCCTCCAGTATGTTCTGTGTAATGTGTTGATGAGGTTAAGGACCCTGGAGCATGTGTTTGCAGAGGGATTGGGATTTCTTTGTGTGTAGCATGTTCATCTGATCTGTGTATGACATAGCTGTGTATGTTAGGCAGATGCCAGTTATGCCTGGGCAATGTGCACTGGAGTTTAGCCACAGTTGTCTGAGATGGTCTGTGTATTACATGTGTTTGAGGCTGGTAATCCCATTAGTGATGTGTGTGCTCTGTCAGTGAACATGTACAGCATGCATTATGGGTAGGTGTGTTAGATGTGTACATGGCCTACACCTTATCTATGACATGCACAGTGTATTGCCAAGCATAACCTTAAACCATACTCACCGGCATCCGGCCGCTGTCTTGCTGGTATCCCAGATGTACCTACATTGAGATGAGATAGAGTTGATGTCAGTGGCCACAGCTGTGGCATTGCTACAGGGTGGGTGCAATATTACAGTAAAACAACAGCTGAAGTCCACAGTACTACAGATTATGCACAACTGATTATCAGCATTACACAGCAACAGACTCCACATCTCACATATGCATGATCTACCTGTACAGATGCATACACAACAGTATTCTACTGATATGCCCGGGAACCTTACTTGCATGCTCCATGTCTGGTTTGTGGGTAGCACCCACCTCCATGACTGTATATGTCTGTAGGTCTTGTGGGCAGACAGGTGACACCAGGCTCATGAGCAGCTCCTCCACTCTAGTGAGGGGGTTGGATGTTATGGCCCCCCCCTATTGCAAGGTGGTCACCCTGCATGGCAGCGGCACAATGATGTACATGGCAGAGCAGGTCACTACAATGATGGTGGACCTGCTCATGCATATGGCTGTGCATCCCCACCTCATTCACCCTGCAGACCACATTGCTCCACATGGCGGTGCGCTCATGCTGACCATGGCTTGTCCTTGAGAACAATAGCTGGTAGTGATGGATCATGCTGGTGAGTATCATGTCATCGTCAGTGGCACTGTATGCTGGGTTCCTTGGCTGTGCCATAGTCCCCGAAAAACATAAAGATGGAAATATGCCTGAGCAACTCATATGGCACATTTACCATAATACAATATACATATCAGTCTTCGACCACCATATCAGCTCCAACTTAATGTTCACACAATGCAAGTGGTATGTCACTGGTTTATCTACCATTGGGACATATATTGTATTGTACAACACTTTCTGCTATGTGTTTATAGACATGCTCCCTGTGAGGACACTAGAGTTGCTGGGCTGTTACAGAGTATTTCACCTGCATGCCATTGTCACTGCCACTGTGTTTCCACATATGCAGGTGGTATGCTTGCCATGTGTTTGCTACACATCTACCATTCTTTGGGATATCTATGCATGCTGTTGAAAATGTTCTGGGATTGTGTGGACTATTACAACCCACATATGTTCCATGACAGTGACAAAACAATATGTGCAGGGGTTACTTGCCAGCAGGAACACCGCTCCCACCTACTGTGGACATGTTACCAGTCCACATCACATCTGCGACCCACCATGGAACCTCATTATCTACTGTTCCGGCACTACCTTCCTGTGTAACCACCTCAGGGGATGGTGCCCCCCTCATGGAGCACACACAGACATATGTCTGTCACCCACAGTTAGGTCCAGGGTCTGGTCTGGTGCATAGGGAGCTCCAGAGAGACATGGGGTATGTGCTACATCACCTGGAGGCATGCAGTAGACATACACAAGGTTAGACATGCATGTTCCTCCTGCTCAGCCCACAGCCCAGGCACCTTTATGACCATGTAGATGCTCTCATGACTGTCCATGGGTGGGCACCATGTTCCCTTTGTTCCCATATGGGGGATCAATGGCCTCCACATTCCAAATGAAACTACCCATCCACAGTGTTTAACCACCACATGTGTCATATACCAGCCCTGTATGCTGTCTTGTTTGTCAGCCAGTCAAACCTACATACCAATATGTGCCTACTTCCCTTCACCAACATATATATCCCACCTTCTCAAACAATTGCGATGTGTTCCCAACATGGGTTACACACCACACTCTACACTCCATTTTGCAGCCATGCACTGGTGGGTAGTTATGTTGTGTATTGATATGTGATGTTCTCTCACACATGTCATGGCAGGGGACATGTATTGACATATATATGTATATATACATATATATATATATATATATATATATATATATATATATATATATATGTGTGTGTGTGTGTGTGTGTGTGTCTGTGTGTGTGTGTGTGTGAGTGTATGCCTATACATGTCAGTATTATGCATATGTGTGTATGTGTCTGTTTGTGTGTAGATAGATATAGATATGTATATATATATATATATATATATATATATATAGACATATACATAGCTATATATATAGATATACGTAGTCACACACAGACACACACACACACACACACACACATCTATATATATATATATATATATATATATATATATATATATATATATATATATATATATATATGTATATAAAAAACTGAAATCTAGATGTAAATCCAATGATCAACTTTGAAACAAGTTGTTTAGCACTTTCATTCACAATTTATTTAGTGAACTTCTTCAGAAAAAAATCTGTCTAACCCTTTACTTCCTTTCATATCAAATCTTACAGGAAATGACCTCATTATTCAAACATTTTTTGTATGCACATAAAAACTAAGTTGTTAACTTGTGTTTAAAAAATATATATGTACATATACTCATATTACTTCTTCTTCTTCTGGCTTTTTCCCGGATAGGGGTCGCCACAGCGGATCACCTTGTCAGCACATTGAACGGCAGTAGAGTTTTACGGTGTCGAGTTGCCAGCCTGGCACCCAACCTTCCACAGAAGGCACACTCACATGCACACCTAGGGTCAATTTAGAGTATTCAATCCACCTGCAGCATGTCTTCGGGATGTGGGAGGAAACCGGAGCACCCGGAGGAAACCCACGCGACCACAGGGAGGACATGCAGACTCCGCACAGAAGGCACCCCAGCCGAGGATTGAACCGGAGAACCTCTTGCTGTGAGGCAGCAATGCTAACCACTGCACCACTGTGGCCGCCCACATATACTCATATTACTAATATATCTAAAACATTTTTTTTCATTTTGTTTAAGTTATCTATTCTTTAAAAAACATTTTAGATTAATGGACTCATTCAGTCCTGGTACATCATCAGCTCCAAGTAATAACTGCCAAAAGGCTTCTTTACATTCTAAAATGTTATTCAAATCACCTCCAAATATAATTTGTCTATCTTTTCTATAACAAAAAACTCAAACTTTTTAAAATCTATGCATGTAGAAGCATGCTTTGACATATATACATATGTGCATATATGTGTAGATATCATTATGTGTTGTTTATATACCTATATACATGTATAACTGTCCGAGGTTCTGTAGACATACACAGCTGTGAATATGTATCACACATATATTTATCTGTATGTGGGGTAAATACAAACATCTGGTTCACACTCTTGTAACTCTCTTTACTTCACAGCTGAACTGTTCTCCCTTGCTGCAACACAGACAGGTGTCACTGTCATATGTGAACACAGACTAACATTAGGGAGGTATATATGGTGATAGATTTTAGATAAGCATATTATACTGCTATGGCAGTTTGGCATGCTCGGTTACACTTTAACATGACTATCCTGCAGGTGGTGTGGTGTCACACCCTTGTGTCTATCATGGTAGTATTAATACAACCATCAGCCATTGCCACAGTAATGTACAGAGCACAGATATCATGGGTCACATCTTTGCCTTTCACTGCTGATCTGCACAATTACATCTCTCTCTCTCTCTCTCTCTCTCTCTCTCTCTCTCTCTCTCTCTCTCTCTCTCTCTCTCTCTCTCTCTCTTCTCTCTCTCTCTCTCTCTCTCTCTCTCTCTCTCTCTCTCTCAGTCTCTCCAGTAGAGTGATTGAGATGGCTTGAATAGATTGCAGCATGCTTTTGTAGGCATTGCACATGATCAGGTGATGGCCTCTGCACCAGTCAGTGTTCACCAGTTTCTAATTGCATGCAGCCTGCTCTGTAGAACTTCAGATAACCACTGTCATGGCAACCCAGTACTATAATTTGCTGACTTCTGTGGGTGTTGTCCCTTCACCTTTCCAGTATAGATGACATCCTTCCTGTGTGTGGACATCAGTGTTACAGACAGCAGGTAGCAATACCTCTTACAGCAGAACCTGCAGACACAGGCCAAATACACATTTGGGTAAGGTTCCAGACCTACAGACAGAGCGAGTAGTGTTGTATGCATTGTATCTTGCTGATCTTACAGGGTTTCTGTGAACATGGTACTTTTGCATGGAATGCTGTCTGTCTGCATAGCTCTCAACTGTGGGCCTATCCATATGATACCAAGAAGATTGGCTGTTTGGTTTTGTCTGTGCACTACACAGGTATTGTTCCCAGATATATCAGTGGCATTCTATCTGTTCAGTGCTATCAGTACATGGCTACATCTATTTGTATTTCAATGTTATATTCCTGCATAAAGATGAAAACGATAAAAAACAAACTAGGCACACATAAACCAGCATACGAGATCAGGACCACACGGATCTTCAAGAAAAACCAAAGTATAATCACAACGTCTATTTCAAAGGATATTCCACACCGTTTCTATGTGAACGCACTTTATTATAAACGTTTTCGCCTCCGTTACAACCAAGGCTTCATCGGACAAGAAAAGACACCAGCAGCAAACAATTTAAAATCTGTACTAAGGAAATGATGTCATTTCCTTAGATCCGCCTATTTATTTTAAAACAGATATACATTTTTTATATATATTTACATAACTATCTAATTAAAAACATATAAAAAGACAAACAGGTACCCTATCAAAGTCTGATGAACATATAGGTACCTGGAAACTAACCAGTACTCTCTAAAAACAATATAGAGAAGCAGTTTATAACAAATTTGTCACCACATAAACAATTTTAAAAAAAACATAAAGAGTGATGAAACCATGTACACTTGTATTACAAATATTTTTTACTACTACTCATTACCAACAGGTTCCTTTACTTAAAAACCCCAAAAAGAAGAGATGTATAGTAAAATGAACCCCTACAATGATATAATTTTTAGGTAAAAAAATTATCTTAAATAACTTTTGTATTTTAAAACAGACGAGATGTTGCACGCATCATTCAAACCAGGGAAAGAAAAAGCATCCAACAAAAGTTGCCATTCGAGCTCTCTGATTTCAAGTAACAATGATTGTGGCCCACCTCTAATGCCCACATTAACACAGTCGATCCCCATAAATTGAAAACTATGTCCACTGTGATTTAAGATGTGTTTAGAAAGGGCATTATCGCCCTTTTTGTTTTTGATGGCATAATTATGTTGGTAAATACGGTCCCGTAGTCTACGGTCCGTCTTACCAACATAATAATCAGGGCAACAGTTGCAAAGAGCTAGGTAAACAACTGAGTTAGTGTTACAGGTGATCTTATGTTTGATAGTATATTTATCTCCATTCACAACAAATGAACTCCCCACTTTTAACAATTTACACCAATTACAGGTGCCACAAATGAAAGTACCATTTTGTCTAGATAGAGAACAAGAGTGTGTAAGATCTCTTGATTGTAAGAGTTCCTTTAAGTTGTTACCCCTCTTAAACACAAACAAAGGTTGTAGACCCAAGATCTCAATTAACTGGATGTTGTTCAAAATAAAATACCAGTTTTTTTTAATAATCGAGCAAATGGCATTAACATGCCTGTTGTATGTGATAATAAAGCTGGACTTAAAATTACAGCGTCCTACATTTTGTGTGGAAATTGGTTCATCCATCAGAGGGGTCAAAGATGGTGAACCAGTATTTAGTTCAGGACAGCATATGGTAATGATGTCAACGTTTCGTTGACGGAGGAGAGGTTTATAAAAACCATTTTCTTTTTTCATGGAAACCTCATCGATTATACCGTCAATAAACTCCATAGGGTACCCCCTATTCAGAAACATGGCCTTGAGAGTTGCACACTCAAGATCAAAGGCCTCAGGGGTGTTGCACATACAGACAGCTCGAACGAGTTGGCCTTTAACAATTGACTTCCTCTGTTTCCAAGGGTGATTACTATCAAAATGGAGAAATACGTTACAGTAAGCTGGTTTACGAAAAATACTTGATAAGTACTGATAATTGTCAACATCTTTAACTAATTTGACATCCAGATAATCTATTTCACTGGTTGAAAATTTATGTGTAAATCTTAAAAAAGTCGATGATTCATTCATATACTCAATTAAATTAATGGCAGTTTCCTCGCCTCCCTGCAAAAGAATAAACACATCGTCCAGGAACCGAGTATAGAATTTAATTGACCCCTTGTATGTAGTGTTATTCAATAGGCAGGTGTTCTCCCAGTATGCAACTACTAAGTTTGCCACGCTCCCTCCACAGGGGGAGCCCATGGCAATACCTCTTTTCTGTAAATAGTAGCAGTTGTTAAAGATGAAAAAATTCGAGGACAAAATGATGTCCAAAAGTAGTGTAACCACTGCGATTTCATCCTTAGGGGCCTTTAACTCTGACAACATTAACTCCACCCATTCGATAGCCTCTTGGTGTGGAATAGATGTATATAAATCCACTACATCTATTGTTAAAAAATTAAAGGACGAATCGAAGGGGATGTTGTCCATAGATTGAAGGAAGGACCAAGAGTCTCTACAAATTTGAGGTATAAACCTAAGATACTTGGAAATAATGTAATCAACAACTCTAGCACAAGGATGAATAATAGAGCTCCTTCCATCAATCAAAGCCCGCATTGGTGGATCTGCTACATTTTTATGAATTTTAGGGATCCCAAACATAACTGGGATCCTAGGAAAAGAGATATTTATAAAATTAAAGGTATCGATGTCGATCCTGCCATCAATAAACAGGTCTCTAAAGTACCCTTTAATTTTATTGTATTGCCCAGACATCTCGTTTAACGATGAGATGTCATATGCAAGTGAACTTAATACTGTTAGCATTCTGGAATTATAGTCATCTTTGTCAAAGATGACCAGTCCTCCACCCTTGTCAGGTTTAATAACCCTAATAGGCATGTCACGTAGGTTTCTTAAGGCTATTCTTTGGTTACGAGAGATATTACACTTATTGTCAAACCATTTCAAGTTTTCAAAAAGCTGCCTTAAATCTAATTCGCATGCACATTCAAACATTTGAAGGGTAGGGTGCAAGGGAGGGTTAAAAACACTCCGCAACTTAAAACCAGGTCGATCATTAGATAAATCCCCCTGAAATAACACTTTGAAATTCAAATTGCATACAAAGCATTTCAAATCTAAAAGGATCTTAGGAAGGTGGATCCTCTGATCAGGGACAAAAGACAAGCCATAAGATAACAGTTCTATCAAGTCACTTTCAATATGAACACTAGAAAAATTATAGACTTTAAAGTCCCCTTTGATATTGGTCAGGATGGATGGTACGGAAGCAACCAACTCTGTGCTGTCAACATCAAAGTCTATTTGGATTTGTTCTTGTTGTTCTGTCTTTGATAGAACTTCCGTCCTAAAAAAGGCTGCTGCTGGCCTCTATAATTAGGACGGTTCCCTTGATTATTATAATTATCACGGATCCTACTACTCCTTCTTGGTTCCTGGAACGTGGAGTTATCATCCATGGTATCGAAATCATGATTACCCCCATCTGGTAACTCATCACAGTCAGGAGGTACCGTCACTCTATTGGTGGCATTAGCATTGTTATTACACTCCGCGGGTTTAGAATTATTTCTATTAATAGATTTGTATAAATTAGGATAGGCAAGATGGTTGGAGTACGCTTGCCTGTCTCTAATCAATTTTTTGTTTTTGTTAAGTTTAAATTTCCCCAGCAGAGCATCAATGCTCTGGAAAATACGATTGTAATCGTATTTATATCTCACAAAGTTGGAATCTGCCTTGATTTTATCATCCAGTCCACTAGTTTCAACCAGTAAGGCATCAATCTGCCTTAAATAGTGTTGTACCATTAAGTCCAGTAATTCCAGTCCTTGCTTATCAAAAAGGTTTGAAAGGTCATTGATAAAGGCAACATCATGAAAAAGCCCTGTAGGGGCAAATGAATTCCTTAAACCCTTAGGTATAATTTTCTCTTTAATACATTGTCTAAAATAGGAAACCTCTAATTGTAGTTTCCTAATTTTCAACATTTTTTCATCAAGGGTTTTAAGGTTACTAGCAATATTATCAGTCATATTACCTGTTGGACTGCTATCTGAAGCCGGCGGACCTGAAGTAGACGGAGAACCAAAATGGAAAAAATCCAGGTTCCCTACCCATGCTGAAAAAGAGGGCACGCCAATAAGCCCAGGATTGTTGTCAAGATTGTAAGCCATTCCATTCGGAATGGTATTCTGGTCCAACACCACAATTGTGTCCACACCTCGTTGTTCATTATAATTCTCTTCGGAGCCTGAAAGGACTCTATTCCTACTCACAGGAGGAGCCTGTGTAGTAAAAGACCCAATGTTTGTAACAGTGGGCCGCTGGGGTTGTCCTGGTGGTAATAAATCAGATTGACCACTTTCGCCGAGCTAAGCGTTATTAAGCGCTGGTAAATTAAAATTTAAATTCCGTGCTGCTGGCACCATTACTTTCAATTCTGTCCAGCCGTGTGTTTAATCGTCGAGCAGCTGAGTCAGCGAAAGTAAAGAGTATCAATACTCTTGGTTCTTCATTAGGAAAGCCACTATTGGAACCGAAGAGAACGGTGTCCTGGGACTCGTAGAGGCAGCTAACTGACATACTGATGAAAGCGATAAAAACAAACTAGGCACACATAAACCAGCATCACGAGATCAGGACCACCACGGCTCTTCAAGAAAAACAAAGTATAATCTGGCGTCTATTTCAAAGGATATTCCACACCGTTTCTATGTGAACGCACTTTATTATAAACGTTTTCGCCTCCGTTACAACCAAGGCTTCATCGGACAAGAAAAGACACCAGCAGCAAACAATTTAAAATCTGTACTAAGGAAATGATGTCATTTCCTTAGATCCGCCTATTTGTCTTTTTATATGTTTTTAATTAGATAGTTATGTAAATATATATAAAAAATGTATATCTGTTTTAAACTAAATAGGCGGATCTAAGGAAATGACATCATTTCATAGTACAGGTACAGATTTTAAATTGTTTGCTGCTAATGTCTTTCTTGTCGATGAACCTTATTGGTTAACGCGTTTATAATAAAAGAATGCGTTCACATAAAAGCGATGTGGAATATCGCTGAAAATCAAACGTTGTGATTATACTTTGTTTTTCTTGAAGATCAATGGTCTGATCATAAAGTAATGCTGTTTTTTATCGTTTTCATCGGTATCGATTAGCGACTCTCGGTCCCGGAACACCGATTCTCTGGGTTCAATGGCTTTCTAATGAAGAACGAAAGTATTGATACTCTTTGACTCGCGTGACTCAGCGACTACGACTGAACAGGTAACGATTTTCGGTGGGTACAATTTACAGGCGTTTAACGCAATACGGCTGGACATCGTTCAATAGATTTACGCCAGCACCCACTTTACAATGGTTTAACCCGCTTGTTACAGTCTTTACTACGCTCCTCCTGTGGTGAACAGGTCCTTTCGAGCTCGAAGAATTATAATGAACAGCGTGTTGACACACAATTGATGTGTTGACGGAATGACCATTCGAATAATGGCTTACTATGATTCTCTTCAGGTCTCCATTCGCGATCCAACAATATGACTGATGTTGCTAACAACCTTGAAACAATGTATGAAAGATGTTGAAAATTATACCTAAGGGTTTAAGGAATTCATTTGCCCAATGTATTGAAAATATACCTGAGATTTGCCCCTACAGGGCTTTTTCATGATGTTGCCTTTATCAATGACCTTTCAAACCTTTTTGATAAGCAAGGACTGGAATTACTGGACTTAATGGTACAACACTATTTAAGGCAGATTGATGCCTTACTGGTTGAAACTAGTGGACTGGATGATAAAATCAAGGCAGATTCCAACTTTGTGAGATATAAATACGATTACAATCGTATTTTCCAGAGCATTGATGCTCTGCTGGGGAAATTTAAACTTAACAAAAACCAAAAAATTGATTAGAGACAGGCGCGTGCATTCCAACCATCTTGCCTATCCTAATTTATACAAATCTATTAATAGAAATAATTCTAAACCCGCGGAGTGTAATAACAATGCTAATGCCACCAATAGAGTGACGGTACCTCCTGACTGTGATGAGTTACCAGATGGGGGTAATCATGATTTCGATACCATGGATGATAACTCCACGTTCCAGGAACCAAGAAGGAGTAGTAGGATCCGTGATAATTATAATAATCAAGGGAACCGTCCTAATTATAGAGGCCAGCAGCAGCCTTTTTTAGGACGGAAGTTCTATCAAAGACAGAACAACAAGAACAAATCCAAATAGACTTTGATGTTGACAGCACAGAGTTGGTTGCTTCGTACCATCCATCTGACCAATATCAAAGGGACTTTAAAGTCTATAATTTTTCTAGTGTTCATATTGAAAGTGACTTGATAGAACTGTTATCTTATGGCTTGTCTTTTGTCCCTGATCAGAGGATCCACCTTCCTAAGATCCTTTTAGATTTGAAATGCTTTGTACGCAATTTGAATTTCAAAGTGTTATTTCAGGGGGATTTATCTAATGATCGACCTGGTTTTAAGTTGCGGAGTGTTTTTAACCCTCCCTTGCACCCTACCCTTCAAATGTTTGAATGTGCATGCAAATTAGATTTAAGGCAGCTTTTTGAAAACTTGAAATGGTTTGACAATAAGTGTAATATCTCTCGTAACCAAAGAATAGCCTTAAGAAACCCACGACATGCCTATTAGGGTTATTAAACCTGACAAGGGTGGAGGGCTGGTCATCTTTGACAAAGATGACTATAATTCCAGAATGCTAACAGTATTAAGTTCACCTGCATATGACATCTCATCGTTAAACGAGATGTCTGGGCAATACAATAAAATTAAAGGGTACTTTAGAGACCTATTTATTGATGGCAGGATCGACATCGATACCTTTAATTTTATAAATATCTCTTTTCCTAGGATCCCAGTTATGTTTGGGATCCCTAAAATTCATAAAAATGTAGCAGATCCACCAATGCGGGCTTTGATTGACGGAAGGAGCTCTATTATTCATCCTTGTGCTAGAGTTGTTGATTACATTATTTCCAAGTATCTTAGGTTTATACCTCAAATTTGTAGAGACACTTGGTCCTTCCTTCAATCTATGGACAACATCCCCTTCGATTCGTCCTTTAATTTTTTAACAATAGATGTAGTGGATTTATATACATCTATTCCACACCAAGAGGCTATCGAATGGGTGGAGTTAATGTTGTCAGAGTTAAAGGCCCCTAAGGATGAAATCGCAGTGGTTACACTACTTTTGGACATCATTTTGTCCTCGAATTTTTTCATCTTTAACAACTGCTACTATTTACAGAAAAGAGGTATTGCCATGGGCTCCCCCTGTGGAGGGAGCGTGGCAAACTTAGTAGTTGCATACTGGGAGAACACCTGCCTATTGAATAACACTACATACAAGGGGTCAATTAAATTCTATACTCGGTTCCTGGACGATGTGTTTATTCTTTTGCAGGGAGGCGAGGAAACTGCCATTAATTTAATTGAGTATATGAATGAATCATCGACTTTTTTAAGATTTACACATAAATTTTCAACCAGTGAAATAGATTATCTGGATGTCAAATTAGTTAAAGATGTTGACAATTATCAGTACTTATCAAGTATTTTTCGTAAACCAACTTACTGTAATGTATTTCTCCATTTTGATAGTAATCACCCTTGGAAACAGAGGAAGTCAATTGTTAAAGGCCAACTCGTTCGAGCTGTCCGTATGTGCAACACCCCTGAGGCCTTTGATCTTGAGTGTGCAACTCTCAAGGCCATGTTTCTGAATAGGGGGTACCCTATGGAGTTTATTGACGGTATAATCGATGAGGTTTCCATGAAAAAAGAAAATGTTTTTTATAAACCTCTCCTCCGTCAACGAAACGTTGACATCATTACCATATGCTGTCCTGAACTAAATACTGGTTCACCATCTTTGACCCCTCTGATGGATGAACCAATTTCCACACAAAATGTAGGACGCTGTAATTTTAAGTCCAGCTTTATTATCACATACAACAGGCATGTTAATGCCATTTGCTCGATTATTAAAAAAAACTGGTATTTTATTTTAAACAACATCCAGTTAATTGAGATCTTGGGTCTACAACCTTTGTTTGTGTTTAAGAGGGGTAACAACTTAAAGGAACTCTTACAATCAAGAGATCTTACACACTCTTGTTCTCTATCTAGACAAAATGGTACTTTCATTTGTGGCACCTGTAATTGGTGTAAATTGTTAAAAGTGGGGAGTTCCTTTGTTGTGAATGGAGATAAATATACTATCAAACATAAGATCACCTGTAACACTAAATCAGTTGTTTACCTAGCTCTTTGCAACTGTTGCCCTGATTATTATGTTGGTAAGACGGACCGTAGACTACGGGACCGTATTTACCAACATAATTATGCCATCAAAAACAAAAAGGGCGATAATGCCCTTTCTAAACACATCTTAAATCACAGTGGACATAGTTTTCAATTTATGGGGATCGACTGTGTTAATGTGGGCATTAGAGGTGGGCCACAATCATTGTTACTTGAAATCAGAGAGCTCGAATGGCAACTTTTGTTGGATGCTTTTTCTTTCCCTGGTTTGAATGATGCGTGCAACATCTCGTCTGTTTTAAAATACAAAAGTTATTTAAGATAATTTTTTTACCTAAAAATTATATCATTGTAGGGGTTCATTTTACTATACATCTCTTCTTTTTGGGGTTTTTAAGTAAAGGAACCTGTTGGTAATGAGTAGTAGTAAAAAATATTTGTAATACAAGTGTACATGGTTTCATCACTCTTTATGTTTTTTAAAAATTGTTTATGTGGTGACAAATTTGTTATAAACTGCTTCTCTATATTGTTTTTAGAGAGTACTGGTTAGTTTCCAGGTACCTATATGTTCATCAGACTTTGATAGGGTACCTGTTTGTCTTTTTATATGTTTTTAATTAGATAGTTATGTAAATATATATAAAAAATGTATATCTGTTTTAAACTAAATAGGCGGATCTAAGGAAATGACATCATTTCCTTAGTACAGATTTTAAATTGTTTGCTGCTGGTGTCTTTTCTTGTCCGATGAAGCCTTGGTTGTAACGGAGGCGAAAACGTTTATAATAAAGTGCGTTCACATAGAAACGGTGTGGAATATCCTTTGAAATAGACGTTGTGATTATACTTTGGTTTTTCTTGAAGATCCGTGTGGTCCTGATCTCGTATGCTGGTTTATGTGTGCCATATTCCTGCATAAAGGTATGCTGCAACAAATCTTGTCACACCAGCAATTTCCAGGGTGTGTAACAGCAATAATGCAAATATGGCCCTGTGTTCCTGTCTCTGTCCTCTACATATATGCCAGTCTTTGTCCTGCTGTGATACAGAAAGGGGTTGTTATTTACTGCTAGCATTACTGCTATCATCCCAGTCATGTCATGGACTCCCACACCAACTGTTGGGTAAAGTCCATATATATGGGGACAACAGCTGGACAACACATATGTGCCCTTGTACATTCCAGAGGTCAGTGTGTGGTACACAATGTTCCTTGCCCTTGTACAGTCTTTTATGGGGGGGGGGGGTTCAATGCCATTAACCTAGACTGTGACACCTTTTCAGGGATATAACTGTTAAGACAAGGGTCATTCAGTGTGACAGTGAGATGTTAGGTTAAGCAATGTTATGTACACGATACTGTGACATTGCCACAAGTGCTACATTTCCCCCTAAGGCTTGACTACAGGGTGTAATTGGAGGCTACTGAACTACATCTGTAATTTATTGATTGTTACTTATCTTGAAGGCAAATCCTGTGTCTACTGTTGTGCTAATTGAAGGCCTTGGCCTGGACAGCATAGTATGGTATATATCCACATTGCTTGCATCTACTGTTTTGTGTCGCCCTTACATTCATCACTGTTACATATTTCAAAATTTATGCGGTGTAAGTACTGGCATACATTAATGTATTGTACACAAATAAAGGATTTCTGTGTATGCATACCTGTGTGTTGTGTCATGTCCTTTGAATTGTGGGAGGGTATATGTATAATGTAAGTATTCTCATTTGTGAGAATGTTTACCACACTACACATTTCACAGGTGGCAGTTATAGGGCTTGTGGCTGAGGGATATACTTTGCACCCAGTACTTCCACACTACTTCTACATACGTATGGCTACTAATACATTTTGTCTGTGTATATGTGTATGTACCTATATATATATATATATATATATATATATATATATATATATATATATATATATATATATATATATATATATATAGATGTATATACACACACATACATATGAACATATTTATGCATCTATATATCTATATACAATTGATGTTATATGATTATTTGTCAGTCATACATGACATGGATGATCGCAGCATTGAAGTCAGTAACTAGTGCCGACACTTTTGTGTTTCAGACTTCATCTCCTTCTATATATGTGTTCTAATACATATAACTGTGAAATTAGCAACATTTTAAGTGTATTAGAGCAGTAGTTGACATATATCCCTATTTGTACCCACATTGTGGAATACTTTTCCTAGACTTCTTGCATTAACAGGTTGTGTGGTATGATATTACTACATTTCCTGTACTGTTGACTGATTGTGCTGGATGATATGTTTGCGAAAACATCTGGGTTATGTATATCTGCCATGGTTTTGTGGTAAATCACTTTATGTATGGAGTGCAGGGTCCTGGGTTTGAGCCTTGCAAGAGCTGTTTATTTTGCTGCTGGGCAGAACACAGGCCATTGGATACAGAGTGATTAAGGCACTTTAAAGCAGTTGTAAGCGGGTTTGTGTGTGTTTGCATGGAGGTAAGCACTGCTAACCTCCGGTTACATTTTCATATACTCTTTTAGCTTCCAAATTGCTTATCCTGTGTAGGCATAACTTACCCCCACACAAACAGGCTGAAACCCGCTTACTGCTGCTTAAAAGTGCCTATTCCTGCTTACCCCCATGCTAATTTCTTTGAAAGAAAAGAAAAAGAGGTGATAGGAAAGTGGTGAAAAAGGGGTACAAAGAGGGAAAGACAGTAGGCAAAATAGCTAGGGATGTGTAGGAAGGGTGTCGGGAAGGTCCATAGCTGCCCATTTCTTCTACAGCAACAGCTTTGCATATACACTGAATTTGGAGGTAGATTTGGACCCTCAGACCCCTGGGTGAGGGGTGAGGACAACATAAATTCATTGGGATGCCAATTAGACCAGATTATATGTGTCAAGTGGACACGTGCAAAATGGACAGCTATGTATGGGGCGAGATTTGTTTGTGGGAACAGAGTGCCCTTTTTTTTCAGGTGAGAGTGGGATGTTGGGGGGGTAGTAGGTATATTTGGGGAGGTAGGTTGGGTAGGTTAACAGACAAGACACACAAGACGCATACAGGGGTGGTATATGACACATTTGGGGGGTAAACATTTTGATGGCGAGGGGTGCTGGGATATCTGAAGCCCACAAGTCCCCTAGTGGTAACAGTGGGACTGAGGTCCCCACCCATGGGCAGTCACCACTGCATCTTCACTGCCCTGGAGGTGGCTGTGCTGGGGGATGAGCCACAGTGCCAGCCTGACTCTCTAATTGTGACATACGGCCCTCAAGCTGGTGAAGAAGATCACCAAACTGCTTGTTGAATGCTCTCCGCAACACACCCCCGACCTGCTGACGGGTGACAGGCGCCTGTTCGCACACACTCCCGGGGGGCGAGCCCCATCCCCTGACGTGATTCCACCCAAAGCTGGTGCAGGACCAACAGACAAGGAGGTATGGGGTTGGGCCCCAGACATGCTGGTGCCTGGTGCCTCGGCTAGCTGAGGTGGGACAGGTGGGTCCACTGGGATCGGCCTTCCCAAGCATGCTATAGTGCATAGATTTCAACATTATATATAACTTAGTAATAGTCAATACATTCCAGGGTTAGGTAATACAGATTGCATAGATATTCCCATTAACGCAGACACCAGATAAGGAACAGTTGCATAGCAAACAGAACACATGCATATATGGGATCACAATGGTAATAAGAAAAGCAAGCAGGTACGTTAATGGCACCATACCAACAATGTTGGAATAATTCAATATAGCACATGCATAGGAACCTTTAGAATATTTATCAAACGATTGGCCATTATCAGAGTCAGTACATACCAGCTGGGGTGGGTATGTTGATTATTGTTGGAGATAAGGTGGGGAAGAGAAATATGTCAATTAACAAGTAGTATATTCCTGTACTCATCATTACTTTCCTAGTCAGTGCTGTTATCTGTACCTTACAAGTCTTACTACACTACCCTATAGACCTATACTGGACACTGATATGGCTGTCAACATCATTATACATGAGCTAGTTTTCCCAGCAGTATACACCTCTTACCTGGTATACCTGTGAAGGGAATGTTGGTTAACACTGTTTGTACAAATGCTCCCAGATTCCAGGTTGATGTTTTGCACTATGCTATCCAATTCTTTTTGCACAGACTCTGGCCATGTGTTGACCACATGCTGGTGTACCTGTACATATCTGGAATATTGCCCTCTTCCACCTTTAGTGACCTGGCACAATCATACACATGCTTTCCTACAGAGTTATATTATGTAGCACAGTGTGGGTGACAGTGGCCAGTGATACTTTCTTATTCGGAGAAACTGCAACACTTACAATCCCCTACAATACCAGGATGGACAGTACTAGTGCAGGTTATATTGGTCTGTATTTATCAGCACATTGTTCGTATCCAACGTACCTGTGGGAGCAATGTTTGTTAGCACTCCCTGACTGTTGCCACACAAATTTTCAGATTACACATTAGTATTCTGCACATACTACTCACTCTATTACTGTACACACTCTGGTCACAGTTTGACAACATGGGAGTATAGATGGGACATACTTTCAGTATTACTCTCCTAGCAGTTTTGTGGATTACTACAGTAACAGGTGTGTTCTCATGATTGTTGACAATCACTTGTATTCCCTGTTTGCTGGCTACACATCTGGGATCATGTCACAGTCTTACCAGGGGGACAGGCAACAGATATGGGCACATATACTGGACATTCTGGCCTCGTGTATAGTTGAGGGGAATGAATCTATATGCAGTCTAATTCCACTCCCAGGATTCAGATCATGGCTGTGTCTGCTACAACTTAAACACTGTCCATCACAGTTGTGTCTGAAATATTGATATTGCTGAATATCTCCAAACAGCTTTCTCTTATTAATCCCCTGTGCTTATGCATTCTAACCTTGTATAATAACACTCTTATACAGATTTCCTAGACATTTATATGTTGTAGGACTGTGTGGGTGACAGTGATGTGTAACACCTCATTATTCAGAGCTACTGCATATCATTCTTGCATTTCTGGGCACAGTGTTGGTATCTGACAAACCTGTGGGAGGAATATTTATTAGCACTACCTGAATGTTCCCACACACAGTACCAGGTTCCACATTACTATTATGCACATACATCTCACTCTTTTACTGTACACACTCTGACCGCACATTAACAAGTTGGGGTTTAAATGAGACATACGTGGCTTCTTAGTCAGTGTACCAGATGTTTGTCATGGATGTGCATCAATCAGTTGTATTTCCTGTTTGCTGCCTATACGTCTGGGATCATCCCACTGATTTCCCAGGGGGACAGGTTGATAGGCAATAGATATGGGACACTTTAATAGACATTATGGACATATCTGTACAGTTGTGGGGTATGATTCTGTATGCAGACTACTACCACTGGCAGGATCTGAACCATGGCTGTGTGTGCTAAAAAAAAACAACACTTCACATCTCAGTTACATATGCTATTCAGTTTTTGTTGTCTGTATTTTTCCTGTTTACTGTCTATGTGTCTCTCAGATGTACTAAATGGCCTCTGGGGATTACACCTGTCATTTACAGGCATTCCTACACATTCGACTTATGGTGCATGGTGCGGGTAACAGTGCTTAATACAAGAGTACTATTACATGATTGCAAATCTACATTACTATATGATACCAGAATCTAGATATACCGCCAAGCAGTTGAACCTGTTTTGTCAGGGTATTACGCTTTTATTGCCATACTAACAATATGAGACTCTTCATGCCATATTCTGCAGTGTATGCAGTACTTGCCTTGAGCAGTACAGGTTTTATACTAGCAATTACTTTACTACTACTTTTATTTTTATTTCCTATGACAGTAAAAGCATGAGTATTACTGACCTGCCTCGCATCACAGCTGTGCCAGGTGGCTGATGTGGGCCTCCTGGTCCGCAGCCCACTCCATTGCAGCTTTGAGGGACATAAGAGGAATATTTAGCCATATCTATCCATAATATACCTGAGCTGGCAATTATTAAACAGGTCATGGACTGATACACATGGCTGGGACATCCCCTGATGGTCTAGCCTCTTGGAGCCACTCCTCCAAGGGGTCCCCCTTCTGCCGCTTCAGGTCGGCATAATGGTGCCTGACCTGCTCACCAATTCGGGGTATGCAAGTGGCATTGGTGAGGTCACGGGCGAGACAGTCCCAGGCCTCCACCTTATATTGGGAGCATTGGTACTGGCCCTGCAGTGGTCTCTGTGCATGGTCTTTAACTAGGAGTCCAGCCATGACCTTGGACTCCTAGATGCACCAGTGCTGCACCTAGAAGCACACTCCTTCTCCCCTTACTGCCATAGTGCCTGCAAGGGGAAGCTACAACCAGTTATGAGCTGTATTCCCACCTCTTGGGTTTAAGTAGGGCCGATTTCCCGCACTTTTCCATGATTGGCCAGTTTTGAAAAGGCAATTCTATGGGCACACCTGCTTACCTAAGGTTGGCACTGCTTAAAGAGGTATACCACTGGGCAGATTGAATTGGCTCCCTACACATTGCTTACACTTACTAAGTTGAGCTGTGCTGCGGTTAGCATTGCTTAATAGTTAATTAACACTATATTTGCATTTTGGCAGTGATTTATTATTCATTACAGGTTATATATGTGTCTGGTATCCGTGATTCATGTGTAAATACACTGTATGGGGACCTGGGAACTTCTACACTTTATTACAATAACACCTCAAATCTATGCTTACTGCAGTATTCCAGTTCACATATTTATGTTCTGTGGCTGGTTATACAACATCACACTGTACATAGATTCAGTTCACATGTTTGGTTTGATTTTCCTGTGGTGAGGATTAGTTTGCAGATACCTCATGTATATGTATTGTTATGATGGCTTAGTGGTTAACTACTGTGATCGTGGTGTAGAGGGTACTGAGTTTGAGCCTTGCAGAAGCTGTTTATTTTGTTGGTGGGCAGAACACAGGCCATTGAGTACAGAGTGATTAAAGCACTTTAAAGCAGTTGTACGCGGGTTTGCATGGGTTTGTGCGGAGCTAAGCAATGCTGACCTTCGGTTACAGTTTCTTACACTCAGTTAGCTTCTACTTTGCTTAATCTGTGTAGGCAATGCTTACCCCCGTGCAAACACACTTAAACATGCTTATATATGCTTGCTACTGCTTATTTGTGCTTAGACCGGCTTACTAGTGCCTTATTCATTATGACAGTGACACTTCACATGTGGATTTAATGCAGTACTCCAGTTCACATTTTAAATGTTATTTAGTAGGTTATACAGCAAAAAAATGTAAAGAAATGTTCATATACAGATTTCACATGGAAAATGTTATGTGCTGTAGTTGGATTTGAACCAGGAATGTCTGCTCATCAGGCAGATGCTCTGACCACTACACTATTGCTGTGCTTCTTCATTTGCATATATCTTCCTTGTTATCCTCTTCAGCATTTTAAGCTGCTTTAAGCATAGCTAAGCGATGGGCACACCTGTGCACCTACTGTTAGCTGTACTCAGAGTTAAAAAAAAAATAAAGGGGTTTCTTCTTTTTATTTTTATGTCCTGTTGCCATTGTACACATGGGGGACTGTTGGTGAGGATATGCGGACACCTATGCGCGGTCTCACTCATTTATTTACACTTTTCTTCTGTTCTACTTTGCAGGGGCATTTTTATTGTGAGAGCTCTGCTCTCAGACACACCCCCCTGCACTCACCCACACTCCATGTTGGATTAGGAGTTCAGGCAGCGTGCATTCATTAATATGCATGGTGTGCTGCTGTCCTCCTCCTAAATTGCCGCTTCTGTGAAGGACTAGACTAGTCCTGCATGGAGGATTAGAAAATCCGGGGGATTCTCAAATGGATTAAAATACAACAAAATAAAATAAAATAAAAGGATGTATCAGAAGCATTTGTCCACATTGAACATCTAGAACTGTATAATCATGAGCAATTACATCTCAAAACAATATCTTCATAAAAAAGGCAACATTCTACAGTTTCAGTACAAAATGGAAACCATAATTTGGAAATGTTTTATGCTGAATTCTTTTTTCAAAAGGTGAATAGGTGAATGCCTATTAAGCTGTATAAGAGTTCTGCTTCACTGCTATAGTCTCATTTTGAATTGAAAAGTGTATATCCCCTTGATTCTGCCCAACCAAAGGATCTTTAAGATCACCAGTGTCATAGACTAAGATGGATAGATAGCTTTACTGAAGTGATGAGTATGAGTTTGAAAGAACCTAGGCAGTTTTTGACAGACAAGCCTGGTGTGCTAAGGTCCATGTGGTCAGAAAAACTTGGATTTGATTAAATGAATGAAAAACAACAACAAATGTTTCTTTATAGATTTGTAACACATGGTACATGTATTTGCTGCAGTATGTTTACAGCACAACATTTAAGTGTTCTGATGTAACAGAAAGGATTAGATGTGTATGATTTTTTGGAAGAGGGCACTAATGAATATGTTGTAAAATAAATGCATGATCTTGAAGCACTAGGGTAGCGACATACAGAGGAGATGTGCACCAAAAGTGAAAGACTGTCATCATACCTATTCTCTGTGTGAAGAAAGTAGGAGAATGAAGAATGGACTTTAGTGCAATGATGCAGAGATTAAGCTCATGAAAAAGAATTCACTGATATGACTCTCTGTAAGAGTTCTTTGGTACACATAGCTATTCTTGGGCATTTGTAATTGCACTCAGTCATCTGCAGGAGTCCATAGGAGAGTGCAAGTGCGCCCGATTAGATACTGTTGTCCTCTTATTACAGTCCCAAATAAGTAAGTGTCAGAGCTAGCATCACTTCATAGGTTTTTTTCACAGAACCAGATGATGTGAGCACTTGCAACTATCATAAATAGTTCTCAATAGTGCACATCCATGCTGTGGAATATGCAACACTTGCCAGATGTCATGGGTTTGGTTCCAAGGTCAACTCTGATTAGGTATCCTCAGGCCAGGCATCCTCATGTAATTGTGGTCCAGCAGAGTAGAGCAATGATACTTGCCAACACTGTAGAGCACACTGACCAACCAATAAGCACACTACCCTGGCAACCATTAGCGAATTTCACCCAGAACTATAACAGCATCCCCTTCTCTCACTAGGAAATAACTTGCTAAAACAGTTCTAAATGCAGAAACTGAACACAGCACAAAGTACAGCAGAGTATATAAAACTAGTAGTACCACACTTTAATTTAAGTGCAATCACAGAAACATGTACTTTCCAGATGTAATGGGGTTTGGTTCTGAGGTCACGTCTAGGTAGGTATCCTCAGGTATCCTCATGTAGTCATAGACCAACAGAGTACAGTGATGATATCCACAGACACATTGAGTTTAAACAGCAAACCGGTGCATACAGGCTAATAAGAAACACTCAGTCCTGGAAACAGTAGCAAAATTTCCCCAGAACTGTAGCAGCATCCCCTTTTTGTCACCAGAAGATAACTTGCTAAACCAGTTCTAAATACAAAAATTCAGCATAGCATAAAATACAACAAGTATTTAAAACTAACACCAGGGTACTCTAATTAAGTGGAAAAAACAGAAACGTGTACTTCCCAGATGTAGTGGGATTTAGTTCTGAGGACAAGTCTGATTACTTACCCTCAGGCATTCACATGTGGTTGCAGCAGAGTAGAGTGATAGCATCCATAGACGCACTGAGATACCCGTTGTTTTTGGCAAGTTTCATTGTCTGAAAATCAATAAAAAGTGCTTGAAGGAAGATGAAGAATATGTTGAACATAATCAGAAAATATAGTTTGGTGAAGCTACAATACACTGAATGCAGTAAATAGCCCTCTGGTAAGCAGAAAATGATTTTCTGCAAACCTCTGTCAATAACTGCTATTATGATTTCTGGAAAAAAAGAGGTGAGGAAATTTATTCCAAGATAATATACTTCAAAGTAAACACTGCACAAAACATCAACATACTGAAATTAAAATATTCAGATGGTTAATTAAACTCTACCATTCAGATGGTTAATTAAACTCTACCATAGGAAAACAATTTTAGCACTGGCTTGTCAGAAGTAACATTTATCTCATAGATGTAATTTATTTTAGATGGACGTATATCTATCTATCTGTCTTTCTGTCTATGTGATGTAACATTTGAAAGTCTTGTCTATCATATTCAGAAGCTTTTATATCTGAGACTTGTAGTTTGCTATAGCAAAAACTATTGTCAGTGCATCATCTGTAAAAAAGAAACACATAACTCTGAAAAATGATAACAGAAGCGGAATCAGACTGGTTTATTTCCAAGATTAGCTGAATATATCAACAAAAGGAAATAAACTATAGCTGTTTCTAAAAAAAAATAGCTATAGCCCCTTTGAAATACTTCTGTTGGAGATAATGAACACTTTAACACATCTGTACTGAACTGACTGTCATATTGAATTAAAAATGGTGGCATCCAGACATAACCCACTTCCTTTATTAATTCTTTATTAAGACTTTCATTCAAACCAGTACTCTGCAATCTCCTTCTCCCATACTGCCCTCCCTTTGGGAGTGCACACACCCACTAAGTTATACACTAAGTTCTATACTGTATAAATTGCTAATTATTCAGTGCTTTATTGTATGCATTGTTTTCTCAAAATCAGTGGTTTATGCGTACTGTGTCACAACTCATACTAAGGATGTGTGTTCTGATTTTGTACCTTACTCCTGCTACTGTCGCATTCTGATAGCTCTTAATTGGTTTCAGACTGATTTGCCTTCTAGTACTGAATAGATTTTCACTGTACTATCTTAGACTCATAGCTATAGGTGTTGTTGCAGACTGGGATCAGCTTACAAATTTTCTGCCTTCTTTTTAGAGCCCTATGATTATTTTCTGTATTGCTGCATTTAATTTGTTGCTGTAGGTGTTCCGCAAGCACTGAATCGGTTGGCTAATGATCTGCATGTATTAGACTGCATTAGGGTGCATTTGTTTATTTTTTGGCTATTCTCACTGTTATTTAGCATTTATAACTGGTTTATGAGCTTAGGCAAGTTAGTACACTGTTAAATTTACACTGTATCCAGCCGCATGTCTCATGGCATCTCTCTAATATCAGCTGGGGCTCATATATTATGTTTAACTGTGCAACTAACATTTACAAGTTATGTGTCATGTTTTTCCTTGTATTCTGTAATAATTGCTGTGAACACACTGGAGTATAATGAAAATGGAGAGCTTTGTGTTTAGAGATTAGTAACAGTTGTTGATTCTACTTTTACTTTGATCCTACAATAGTATAACTAGTTTGCTCAAACTCACTATACCTGTCTAGTGAACTTTCTAATTGTAACTCTATTTCTCTAACCTTTTCCTTCCATATTTTCTACAGCCTTGCTACACCCCTTGATCTCTCAACAGTAAGACGGCCCCTGAATGGTTTTTCTTGCATGTGGATACTTCATATCTGAAATGAAAATTTGACAGCAAACACCTCACCAGTTACGCTAAAAAAGTCAAGTATGTGTGTGTATTAATTGTCTTGTACACATAAGTAACACTGTTTCAATGTCATTATCCAGCTCTTATACAATATTGTATTTTAGTTTTAAAGGAGGAATACATGCAGACTCCCCCTATTTTGTTTTAAACAACCACCCTGTTTACCTTTATTTAATAGCCAAGTAAAGAGAATGTAACATAAGGAAAACATGGCAATTGGCAATAATTCAGTTTAAAAGCTACACACATGCAAAGTATGACCTTAAGTCTATGGCTTCCAACTTTTTGTGCCAAACCACTCTCTCCTTGTATTGTGTCCCCACTACTGTAAATGACCCCTTTTAGGCATCTTAGCTAACTCTACAACTGGTGCCTCGCTGATTGTTTTTTGAGACTTACCTGGTGATACACTGTCTTTGGGGGTTCTACCAGCTCCATTTGGTCCCCTACCCCCAAACCCACTCCCACTATCTTTCAGTTTAAACCTCACCACTCTATACCCCTTCCTCCTGTAAGCTCCACTCACCTCCTCCTCCTACATTCAACCATTCACCCCTTCACAATAACTATTACTCACAATATCAACTTACTGCTCTCTTTCCCTTTCTTATACAAATATTCCTACCCCCTTCCTACTGTCTACCAATTACTTTTTATACTCTGTCACCAATCACTCCAACTTCCAACAACAAACCTAGATACTCAACAATATAAAAGCTTAGTCTTTCCCCTCAACTCCCTCATCTTCACCTTTACCAAACATTGACACATTCATACCTTCCCATCTTCCTTCCTCCTATCTAGCCTTTGTCCAAACTCTTAGGATCATAGGATCATAGGAGGTTACTTGGCTACTGACCTGGAGGTCATTTCAAGCCTAGCTATTTCATTCCAATGTAATACCATAGATACTGTAGTCAATACCCAGGATTTTATTTAGTAATGACTGCCCATGTCCAGGAGGGTTGGGGTGCTATCCCCAGTATGAATTTATGGTGCCCCATCTGCTTGCCCAGGTTCCTTTTGAACGTTGTCATAGAGGTGCTCTGTTTCCCTTTTCACTACAACCTCTATTACTCACTCTTTTCTCTTCAATTTTATTCCTTCCAGTCCATATTCCATCATGATTTTCCTCATCCTCGTCACCTTAAATCTTTTCTCCTTCGCTTTTCTTTCATCATATCTAGTACTAACTCCATCTATACTTATCTCTCCCACTGGCACAGCCTCTTTATTCTTATACATCACTTCTCCCTACTCCTTTCTCCTTATCTATTTCCCCACAGACCATAGTTTCTTCTTTAAATCTAAACTGCATCACTCACCACTATACTTGTCTAGCATCAAACATACTGACAATATGTCCAACATCAAATCCTTTCTTTCCTGTATATTACTTAAATTTCTGCTACTCTGTGGTGATATTCACCGTAACCCAGGTCCCAATTTCACTCCCTTCCCACCCCTAACCCACACTACAATGACAGAAAATAAGCTCAAATTTATGTCAGTAAAATTATGTAGCATTTGCAATAAAGCCTCAGGATTACATACTTGGATAACCCTACAATTCCCTTACATATTAGTAATCACTGAAACCTGGCTCGAATCACACATTAAAAACACAGATCTAATTCCCCCTGGTTTCAGTAAGTTCAGAAATGACCAGCTCAAAAAAGAAAGCAGTGGTGTAGCCAAAAATATATCCAGACTATATCGCCTTAACTTCTCATAGCCATCCTGTACCTTCCTTTGACAAAGCCAAACTTATCGTCAACTATCTTAAATTAAATAACAATGAAAGTCTCTGCATTATTGCTTTGTAAATACCCCCTGGCAACAATGAATCAACTCTTGAAAATATCCTGTCCTGGTTGTCGACTAATATTTCTCTAAAAATTGTAATATTAGGTGATGTCATCACTGACTGGCAGAAACTTAACTCCCAATTCCCCACAGACAGCATTAACCTTTTGTGTTGTTCACAACTCATAACTCACCCAACCTATACCAACACATCATAAAAGAAGGCTCAATTATTGACTGGATTTTGGTCTCCCACCCTTGTAATTTTATGTGATCCAAATTACTATGAGATTCTGTCAGTGATCACCACACTTTCTGTACAACTAGACTCATCACTCACACTCACCCTTGCAAGCAACATACTTACAAGACAGTATGCAACTTATCCTACTTGACAGACCTTTACAAACATATTAAATACCATTAGCTGGTCGTTCCTTAAATACTTACCCCTTGATGAAGCAGTCAAAAATTCAACTCTACATTCCTAAACACTTTAAACAGATTAGCTCCTACCAAAAAGAAAAGAGTCAAAGCTAACTATTCTCCCTGGCTTTCTGTCAATACCAGAACCCTTATGCAAAAATGAGATAAGGCCTGAGCATGCTACACAAAACTGAAGACACAAAAAAAAAAAAATAAATAAATAACTACAACACTTTAGAGCACTGCGTAACGTAGAAAAGAAGGAAGTGAACTTAGCTAAAAAACAATTTTATGCAAATCCACAAAATCGGCATAAAACCAGTCCAAAACATTTTGGCAAACAATCAAGAAAAATGTACACCCTGAAAATCATTTGTCCCCTCAACCCTCCAGTGAGTATCTCCTCTGACACAGCATCTCAATTTAACTCTTATTTCATCAGTAGCATAGCTTTCATTGCTAACAATTTCTCAGAATCACCTTCTACGTTTTGTCATCCTCCTACTAGCTGCCTCTCCACATTTTCTCTACAACCAGGACCCACTTCCTTCATTAAGTTCTTGCTGAGCAAACTCAAACCTTGTACTCTCTCTGCTGATAATCTTCCTAATGAGTCTCTAAGAATGGAAGCTGACTCAATAGCCTACCTAGTTCCATTCTCATTAATAGGTCTATCATGGAAGCCTATGCCCCCAAACTGTGTTCTTCATCCTTCCTCTCCATAAAGATGGCATCTCCACACAGAATTGGCCTATTGCTATTATTTCACCTGTATCCAAAATTCTAGAGAAATGTATTCACAAAGAATTTCTGCAATACCTTTTTGACAATAATCTTTCTTCTACCCAATACTGATTTAGACCTGCACAAAGTACTACCACTGCTCTATTATCCTTCACTGATGCAGTAAATAAAGCCTGTGATACAGGTAACTTTGTCTCATCTCTATTTTTAGATCTCTGTAAAGCCTTAGCACTGTCTCCAACCCAAAATCTTGTTCCAACTATCTCTTCTTGGCTTAACAGGAGTGACCTTACAATGGTTAAGAAGTTATCTCTCTAACAGATATTAGTCAGTAAAATGGAACTCCATTTTCTATCTTTATTTACCAGATAGCACTGGGGTACCTCATGGCTCAATTCTGGGTCTACTCCCCTTCGACATTTTTATTAATCATCTAAATGTCTCCATTAAACAAGAAAACCTTATTCAAGATGCCAATGACTCTACTTTAATCTGCTCCTCTAACAATCTCACCCATCTCCATCTTCAAAATATAACTCAAGATGCATTCAATTCCATTGAGTCCCAGCTCACCAACTACCAACTGCTACTAATTCAACCAAAAAACAAACTTCTGCTATTCCTACCCAAACAATCCCCACTGATAACTCTAACCCCCGGATTCATGAACAGTCCATGCAAGAGTAGTCTATTCTTGCATGGACTGTTCCGTGTAGGAATACAGCAGCAGCGCACCCTACATATTAATGAGGGCACGCTACTGTATTCCTACACAATCTGTTTACAAGTGCAGGGGGCATGTATAAATCCTGCACAGGCACTTAAACTTGGCCTCTGCACTCAGAAAGTGCTGTATGGCACTTTAAAACAAGGAAGTAGCATAATATTAGAGCCTGGCTTTAATATTATGCATTATGTCAGTGTCCGCGGACCCTGAAAGGTAAAACTGAGCATGTCAGTGTCCATGGACACTGAAATAAGAAAAAAAAGTAAGCACATAATCCCTAAGAAGTAGCCCACACAGTAAATGACTGTCCCCGGAATGGCCAGATCCCTGCCCCACATGCCTGCAACCTGCTGATAAATATATGTAATAATTTAATATTTATTTTTTTATTTTTTTACAATAAAAAAGAAAGTTTAAGGACAACGCAGTGGGTTTGCACATCGCGGCACTTTGCTCAGCCCAGCTTAAATGCTGTTTGAGAGTCAAATAGAATTGTGATGAAGAAATCCTTGTTGCTGATGTAGCGTAGTGGGTAGAGCTCCAGTTTAATGTGCAAGACATGCATGGTTTGAATTCCATCTCTGGCTAATGTGTTTTATGTGTGTAAGCAGTTGTAAATTAATTTATATGAATTGGAATGATATTTGTAAGTCATATGTCTGACGTATGGTAGTGTAGGGCTAGGAAAATGCCATATGTAAATGTAAAAACATTTCTCTATTTTTTTTTTTAAATAATTGTTTGTGGCCAGCTAAGCCTGTCGTAGCTCTGCTGAAGCTAACTAAGGCTTTCTTAAGCATGAAAATATAAGCAAACCTTAGCAACTGTAAGCTTTGCTTAGCTGGTTTAAGCCCTGCTAAGCGGATTTGCGCTGAGCTAAGCATAGCTTAGCATAGCTTAGGATATTTGAAAATCGGCCAATCACAGAAAAGTGCTGGAAAATGGCCTTATTTAAACTGCACAGGCAGGAATACAGCCATATCTCTTCAAGTCTGATCAGGGCAGCGACAATGTCAGGCATAGGAGAGGGTGTTCACTTTTGGGTGCAATGCTGGGGCATCCAGGAGTCCAGGGTTATGGTTAGACTCCTTATCAAAGACCATGAAGCTAGACTGCTGCAGGGCCAGTAGAAGGGCTCCCAGTACAAAGCGAAGGCCTGGGACCATCTGGCACATGATCTCACCAGTGCCACTGGTATTCCCTGAAATGGTGAGCAGGTGCATCATTACTATGACAACCTAAACCATTGGAGGGGTGATCTCTTGGCCCAGTGGATCCAAGAGACATGAGTGCAGGAGGTTCCAGTAGTTTGTAAGTATCCAGTCTGTGTATTTGTAAATAATTATTTAAAAACTGTATATGTTACTGTACAGGTGTGCTTAATGTGTGTTCTTTTCCCATACGGCTGCTGCTGAGAGGGCCGCAAACACTGATGACCATGCACAGCGCTTGGTCCGACTGCCCCAAGAGTTTGGTGAGTACAGAAATATTCATAATATCTGCTGTAATAAATCAGAAATAGTAAAGGTAGTACTGTCTGCATATATAATTTTGCTCTAACTGTACTGAATAAGTGCATGTGTCAGGCTGTCAGTGTTAGAACTCAGTAGTGCCAGCTGCTGTGTAATACAGAGTTTTGTAGCAAGCAAGGTACAATTGAGGAGAGGAAGAGTAGGATATGTATTAGGCTGTCTGAAAGAACCTGCTAAGAAACTGCTGTGTTAGGGCTACTGTAACAGTTACAAAGGAGAAGTAGTCCTCCTGTGCAGATCATGCAGTAATATTAACTGTGGATTTCTAAGTTATAGAAAGTGCTGCTATGTCAAAAATAATAAAGCTGACTACCACAAACTGATGCCGTTCATTTTTCTTCTATCTGAAAAGTACAATTGTGTACCTGCTGCAGCATACAGTAACTGAGGTGAAGTGATTTAGCACTGTTTGTCTGCATAGTTCAGAATGTGGATCTGAAATAACTGACAAAATGCAAAAGTAAATATCTTCTTCAGTAATGTGTTGTACTATGTTCCTTCCAGCATTGCCTTGTGTTAACCTTTGCATTTCAGCTGTACGTAGCCCTGAATGTACAGGAAAGTGTGAGACACTAACAGGTGCAGACTGCAAAAGTAGAGTGTGTTGATTTGATTCTAAATTGAAGTATGTTTTATTAAAATGTCCAAATGTCCAGTTTTAATAATCTGCTCATATTATGTACACAGTAACATCAACATTTTCTTGTTCTGATTTTTGTTGTAGTTATTATGGAAAACAAATAAAGACATTTGCTAAAAAAAGGAGAGTGTGTAGAAAAGTATATACTAGACAGAAATAACTCAAGTAGCACACACCCCTTCCCCTGTAGTTCCCTTTTGCACACACACACACACACACACACACACACACGCAGACACGCAGACACGCACACACGCACAATACACACACACACACACAAACACACACACACACCATGGTTCGAATCCAAGGACTGCTACTAACACGTCTTTCTAGTTCTACAGCTGTAAACTTGAATATACACCATGGCTCGAATCCAGGGACTGCTACTAACACGTCTTTCTAGTTCTACAGCTGTAAACTTGAATATTTGGTGTAAACACTAATCTATTGTGAACAGATATTTTCTCCACAGGTAAGAAATATTTGCAGAAGCAGTATGATGGGTGTATGTATGAAATGTGTACAAATGTTCTGTTGAGCAGCCTCAGTCCTACAAATAGAAGCAGCTAGCCATCTACACTATGCAGTCTGGCCAATACAAGCCTCTCAAGTGTCATGCTATTATGGATAGTTTTCCTTGTTGCCAAGATACCTGCACCCAGATAACATCAAAGTACAAGTATGCCAAAAGCACACTTACAGAACAGCAGGACAGGGAACACATTATTACTTGTACCAGTAAGTATGACAGATATGAGTCCCCTATACTTATATACGTAGAATTGTCATACCCCCATAGTACTCCAGATGCACATATGTACACGTGTATGTGCTGCAGTAGCTCCATGGCCCAGACAGAGGTTAAGGGAGGGCAGAACTAGAGAGTATTAAACAGTAGTGTATTGAAAAGCATCACTGGATGCAGTTGTTAATGGAATTATTTCCTCTTCCCCCACCACTCATCTGCTCCAGTAATTGCACAAAGTGAAATATGGGTATGTTGTTACCAAAACTTACTTTTGGGACCTTTGTTCCATTTTGGTTATTATATTTGAAACTGTGTGCATACTAACATACCTTGTTGAATAACCATTGTTGTTGGCCTGTTGCCATAATGATAACCTGCATGATGTTGCAATCCTAATTGCCATTCCATTTCTGCATGTGTTCTGTTTGCCATGCCACCTACTACAGTTCCATTGTTCTGGGTCAATTGAAACAACCATGCATGCTGTTTCAACTAATGTTGAAATGTTTTGTTCATGATTAACCAATACACCTTGTTAGGTCTCATTCTATAGCATGTTCTGGAAGGCCAATCCCAGTGGATCTGCCTCTCCCACCCCACCTAGCCAAGGCACCTGGTCCCAGCATGTCTGGGACCCAAACCGGATCTCCCTCATCTGCTGGTCCTGCACCACCCTCGGGTGGAACCACTGCAAGGGACGGAGCTCGTCCTCCCCCTGCATGCAGGCACGGTGAGGATCTTGTCACTCAGTGAGAGGTCCGTGGCATAGTGCACAGTGTTCTCCAGTCGGATCTGGATGAATGACTGCACCAGGTGGAGGGCAGACTGGTGCAGCTTGAGGGGCAGCCAGCCCCTCCAGCTCAGCCTCCAGCAAAGCCACCTTTGGGGCCGTGAAGGAGTAGTGGTGACTGCCATCGGGAGGGGATATCAGTCCCATTACTACCATCTAGGGGGCTCATTGGCATCTGATTCCCAACCACCCTCCCTGTCCAAGGTGTCTCCCCCATGTGCCACACACCACCTCTGTCTGCTGTCTTGTGTGTCTTGTCTGTCTGTAAATGCAACCTCTCCTACCAAACATTCCTACCCACACTTACATACACTCCTTCCCCAACATCCCACACTCACCTTAAAAAAAAAGGGCATCTGTCTCAAAAAAAAATTACGTCCCATACATAGCTCTGCATTTTGCCCAGAGACACAGTCCTCTTACTTAATCTACACCACTAATTATCATTATTGTAAGTCACCCACACCCCTCACTGTAGGGTGTGAGACTCCAAATTGTCCACATTCATATCAGCTGTTGCTGTCGAAGAAATGCAGAGCTATGGTCCATTCCTACACCCATCCTGCACATCCCTAGCTGCCTCTCATCTTGTTTTTCCTGCTGCTTGCCCCCATTTCACCACTTTCCTATCTCCCTTTTCTTCTTTTCTTTATTTAAAATTAGCGTGTGTTTAAGTGGACATAAGTGTCACTTAGCTTCGCTTAGCTCCATGCAAACCCACACAAACGCACTTACAACTGCTTAAAAGTGCCTTAATCACTCTGTATCCAACAACCCTTGTTCTATCCACCAACAAATGTAAAACTTGAACCCAGGACCCTGCACACCATAGTCAATGCAATCTACCACTAAGCTATCTGAGCTGTAGATCTGTGTGATGTTTTTCAAACATATCATTCAGTAGAATCATTCAACGGTACGGAAAGGTTTCTGTAGAATTAGTCAAGCTCTGTGTGTATATACACATATATATATATATATATATATATATATATATATACAAATGTATATGTGTATGGAGATGCATATACATATGGACAAATAAATACATAATGTATGTAGAGATATACATATGAAATATATACATTTAGAAATACATGTATAGATAGAAAAGCAAATCAATACATACAGATATATCTATGTACATAAAAAACATATATTTATATATATATATATATATATATATATATATATATATATATATATATATATATATATATATATATATATATATATATATATAAATATTATATAGACATATATATATATATATATATATATATATATATATATATATATATTGGAGTTGCACATTAGATCCATAGACCAAACCTCTTACTGTAGCAAATCTGTCCAAAGGATGTAAAAATGTGGGTCAAGGGGCCCAAAATAGAACCTCTTTGAAATATTGCCCTTATCCCTCTGTCTCGAGCAGCAACTATCCAGCTTACAACAGAAATATTCACCTTGCCAAGTCTTGGACCTAAGGGCCCTGTACACCATAGTCAGAGCAATGTACAACTACACCATGTGAGCTCTACAATAGGATGATGCTTTTCCAAACATATCAGTCAGTAGTTTCATTCAACAGTAGGGAAAAGATTCTGTAGAATCAGTCAGGTTTTATATATATATATATATATATATATATATATATATATATATATATATACATGTATTTATGTGTGGTGATACATATATGTGGACAAATATAGACGCAAAATATATCTGTAGAGATATACAGATAAAATAAATAGATATATACATGCACACACACACATACACACACACACACACACACACACACACATATATATATATATATATATATATATATATATATATATATATACATATATATATATAGATACATATGTATACATAAATATACCTAAATATATAACAGCTACAAACAAATGCAATCTGAGGGTCATGTTGCTGAACACTATAAGTCTAAATCTCAAAAGGCACTCACTTGAAGCACTGCTTATTCACAACGGATGCGCACACGTCCACACTGGTAGCCCAACAATAATGCATCACAGATACTGCAGGTGTAGCTAACATAGGGTAAGACAGCAGTTCAAGTCATAGCCTGCTATAGATCCCCAACCATGTCCCAAGAGTCAAACGCCATGTTCCTAAGCGCCCTGGAGAATATTGTTGTCCAACCTAACATTAACATACTGGTTGACCTCAACTACCTCTATTAACTGTGAAAGCTACCCATGTATCAATGTACTTACCCAATGTTGCCTGGAATTCTTTCATTCCAATGGCCTGGAACAGCTCATTTCTACACCAACTACAGGTAGAACATCATTGACCTAGTCAGTACTAACATGGATGACTGTTGCTGTACACCAATAGTCAACTCCGCCATGGTTAGATCTGACCACAATGTCATCATCTTAGAAATCCACATCTCTCCCACCCCCCTGCAAAGGTAACCACCATGAAAAACCTTTCCAAAGCTAACGTTGGCCTCCAAAGCTCAGAAGTGGCTAACTTCATGGCACCCATGCAAATAGAGACTAGTTGCATGACCTCCAAACACACACAAATGCAGTACAAACATGTACACAAATGGATGGAGATGCTCCCCTCCAGAAAAAGGAAGCCAATCTGGTCATCCCCTGCCCAAAAAACTCTACAACAGAAGGAGAAAACTGATATGGAATAAAGTAATGTCCCTTGACTGAACCCCCCCCCATTATCAGCTTCAGCAAAAAAGATGAGATTACTCATCAAATACTCTAAAGCTAGCTGTGAAAACAGAATTGCAGCACACAGTAAAGACATCCACAAGGCTTCCTATGGTTGTGTAAAGAATCTCCATGGCAATACCAACATGTGCTCTGAGCTACTGCACAATTTTACCTCCTATACAGAGGCAACAGATATTGCCAATATACTGGCACACAGATTCAGTGGCAACTTTACTTCTGTCCCCACCCCCAAAGGCTCAATCACAATACCAGTACACTGCCAGGCACCCAGTAGTAATGCTGCTTTGGTTAACACACAACTGTCCAAGGCCAAGAATACAGCTTCTATTAGACCTGGCAATATCCCTGGCTGTATTCTGCATGAACGACAGAGAGAACTGGCACCTCACCTGTGTGCCCTGTTCAATCACAGCCTCACCTCAGGCTTTGCCCCTACTGACTGGTGCACTGCTACAGTTATCCCTCTCCACACAGGAGGAGTGGCTGCAGACATTGAGAGGTATCGCCCCATTTGACAGACAAGGCTGCCATGCAAAGCTATGAAATGCATTGTCTTGGACATAAGAAACAGGGATAAGGGAATCTCCTGACTCGGGATCCCAGACAGTTTGCTTTTGTGAAGGGTAGATCATGTCTGTTCAATCAACCAGAGATGTGGATGAAGGCAAGGTTATTCATATAGCCTACCTCAAACTGGACAATCTTTGATAACATTCCCCACTCAGGGTTCATGGATAAACTCACTAAGCTATGCATCAACCCCTATAACAATAGATGGGTTGCAAACAGGATAGAACCCACAGTGTGAAAGTAGCTGAGCCCAAGTCAGACTGCTGACCAGTCATGTGTGGAGTTCCACAGGGTTCGGTCCTGGGTCCTTTCCTGTTTGGTATCAACTTCTCTGAAGTCCATGCCAACATGGAGGGACTCTGCCTGAAAATGTTTTCAGATGATTGCAAGTTGGGAGCTATTAACTACCCAAGTGATGTTGACATCCTACAGAAAGGGCTCACTGAGACCAATGACTGGTGTCAGAGCCATGGCCTTAAGCTCAATGTTAGTGAATGTGTTGTCATCCCCCTTTGGGATGTCAGGCACTACAGGGATGTTACAGCACCAAAAATGAGACACCAGTGTGAAAGTGCATACCCACAACCAATTCCACCACAGTCACAGTCATATGTGTATACAGTCACCGGTAGGTCAGGTGAACAGTAGAGTATATGGACTGTGTGAAGAAATACATAATAGTTTTCCAGTCACACACTACCCCTACATATAGTGGTCCAATTCTCAGTGTAGTCTGAATCCTGACCATAGTACAAGACATGTCTCAGTCTGCTGCTACCAAGGTATACAGCCAATAGACCAGCAGACACTGGACCAGCATGCACAGCCAGATAAAAAAGGAGCCATAACACTTACATCTACCCTCCTCCATACACAGCCCAAATAACATGTAAACATGACATGTGTACACAATCCCGACAGTCTGTCAGCAATGGCCAGACATGCACAGACCTCTCAAATGTACAGTTCACCTCAGAATGTACAGGCTCAGGATGGATGTCTATGGCCTCTTCCCTGTAACATGTCTGTGGGTCTATTACATCACTGGGATGGTAGGAGGAATGAAGGCAAGAAATAATGCAACTAAATATGTCTGAGCCTCATAGTGCATGACATCTGGACAAAGTGTGACATCATTTGGGGACAGAGACCAAACACAGGTGTAGATTAGACGTATTGCTGTCAGACATTTAGACAGTTGCTGATGTTACTGGGTTTGTTGTAACATATCCTTTATGAGGAATATGAAGGCAGTAATACCAATGGATTTTAGTATTTTCTGACTGCATTCCCCAGAGTCCCTGACTGATTTTTCAAGGACAACAACTGTCTGGGGAACAGACAAAACATAACACGAAAACATGTGGCCAGTCTGTGGACAGCATGCCAGTGGAGTGGTATGTCAGAGACATATCACTGTCAGATGTGAAGTCACTCACTAAATGCATGTCCACACAAACCCTGTCACCCTATCAACCCACCATGTGTATAACAGCACTTTTGATGGCATAGAATCTGTTCACAATTCTGGAGATATGTCCCCCATGTTGTTGTGATGTCTCCAAATGTCCTGTCCTGTGAAGTATTCCCACCTACAGTCTGTGAATCTGTAGCCCACCACCTCTGTAATGTCCCTCACACAGGCAAGTAAAATGGTCAAGGCCCACATGAAGGACATCCCATTTGTTAGAGCTAGTAGCAGTGCCCAGGCTCACAGCACAAAACTATGTGAGCACCTACATAGTTGTATGGCCTTAGCAATATCTGACATCTGCACATCTGCACAGAGGACAGACAGGAAGTGAACAGCAAACATGTTATGCATTAGGATGAATGTCCTGAAGGATAGAAGTCTGAAACTAAAATGTATGCCATTACTACATGACAGCAGTCCTCAATGACATGGGCAAAAAAACATAGTACTCTATAGTTAATATAATAATATCATACTAATATCCAATAGGAGATACCTAAAACATACAGCTGAAAGACCAAGAACAGGATAGTGTAGTACTCAGAGTCCCAGCTCTGCATGCAGAGGTGCATGGTTGGAATACTACAATAGGCAATCTAATTTTACATGGAAAATCAATGTCAACAGTACTAATTTCATAATACAATATGTGCGGAATCATATTCATCAACCAGTGTACTGCAGCTGGTGTAACATGCAAGTGTGACTGCATATAACATGTGATACTACCCATGTATAAAAAATAATAAATAAAAAAAATGCGATACTACCCATGTATACCCAAGTGTCCTGTACAGTACAGTCACAACCCTTGCTACTGTAATGAGAGCACATAAAAGCATGTTATGTACAGGAAATTAAATAAACTTATTACATGATGTCATTACTCTGCTATTGTATGAGACTAGAATGTGAGCAATGGTTTACCGGGGCTGAGCTATGCTTAGCAGGTTTACACATTGCTTCAGTGTGAATAATAACCAGTAGTTAGCTCTGCTAAGCATATTTACACACTGCAAAGCCTACACAGTTTAAGTGCGTATTGGTTTAACCATGTTTGAGCACTGCTTAGTGCCACTCAAACCCATGCAAACCTGCTTACAACTGCTTAAAAGTGCCTTAATCACTCTGTATCCAGCAGTCCTTCTTCTGGCCAGTAACAAAATAATCAGCTGTGCTCAGTCTTGAGCTCGGGATGCTATAGACAATAGTCACAGCAATTTACCACTAGGCCATCTTAGCTGCAAGATGTTAGGGTATTTTTTACAACATATCATGCAGTACAGTCAGCTTACAATAGGAAAGACACACTGTGCAATAAGGAATGATTATCTGCAAATATATACATGAACAAAATATTTACACATATAGAGAGATAGATAGCTATGTGTGAAGATACATATATATGTATAAAAATATACAGATATATTACCAAGAAATACTGATGTGTGTGTGTCTGTACATATATATATATATATATATATATATATATATATATATATATATGCATACATGTCTCTAAATGCCCATGCAAATATATGCTGTTGATAGACCATCCATAACTGGGGCAGCATGCACAGTTGGATACGAAAGGGCTCATGACACTCACATCTGCCCCCCAGTCCAAATAATAAGTGAACAGTACACTGCTACAAAACCATGATAGGCCATACACAATGGCCAGACATATACAGTGACCTCTTTGCAACACAACTACAATGAGTGAAGATAGTAAACAAAAATACAAACCGCCAGTAATTCACACAAGTTCATTTTACTCTGATGACTTACATACATTTAAATACACAGCCTCCAATTGCACTCTTCAGTCAATCCCCTAGGGGATAAAGTATCACATTTAAAAGCATACATTGATTCTGTACATAATTGTTCTTTTATGACTGTGACCAAACTGAGAAACAGACTTTATCCAAACCAATACCTTATAACCCACTACACTTAATTACATGTATATACACAGCCTCCAATTACAGTACAAATTTAACCCCCTAGGGGATAAAGTATCACATTTAAGAATTTAAACTTATTCTCTAAATAACAAATCTTCTTTCATGACTACTACCCCCATGGTGAGAATCATTGAAATGTACAGCTATAGAACTGTCTTCTTCCTCATCAGTAATATGTCTCACATGTTCTAACAGCCTAGTTTTAAAACACTTGTTACTCTCCCCCACATAAAATATGTTACAAGGGCATCTAAGAGCATTTGAAACTGCAAAAATGAACAAACTCTCAAAAAACAAATAAGTGAAATGATAGCAGATACTTACGATGCGTATATCAGTTATTTTTTTTTTTAATTTGATGTGTAACAGACCCTTTTCAATGTGGAACATAGACTTTTCAGACACAAACTGAGGAGTGTTTCTCATAATGAGGTACTCTTGAGAGGGATTCACATCAGTATATCACAACTCACTTCTGCTCAATTTTATTCTGCTTTCTCAATCCACTTGGAAAGGAGGCATGAAGTAGCATGAATAGCTATGTCGAAATCCTCGAAACTTAAGACAATGCCCCCACTCCCACTTATGGAAATGCAAAGTTTTGATACTTTCTCTTCCAGGGTCCGCCATTCTCAACTGTAGTACCACACGTTCCAGCAACGTTCATGCATGTACTTCATGCGTCCTTTCCAAGTTGATTGAGAAAGCAGAACAAAAGTGAGCAGAAGTGGGTTGTGAGATACTGATGTGAATACCTCTCAAGAGTACCTCATTACGAGAAACGGTCCTCGGTTTGTGTCTGAAAAGTTTATGTTCCATGTTGAAAAGGGTCTGCTACACATCAAATTAAAAAAAAATTAACTGATATACTCATTGGAAGTATCTGTTATCTTTTCACTTATTTGTTATCTAAGAGCATTCGCCATACACCAACCTCTTGAAGGTACAGAGTCCCACATGTTGTCCACCCTTTCCCCTCAGCAGGAATGAAAGAACAAAATAATGGTAGACCCTACCTATCTACCTTCTACTGTATGGTACCTGTACCAAGTCTGACATAATTTGGGACTGAGGCCCAAAAACATGGCTGCACTTGAAATATTGCTGTTATACACTGAGAAAATTGCTGGTATTACAGGGTTTGCTGTAACATATCTTTTCTGAGGGATATAAAGTCTGAAACAGAAATGGATGTTGGCATGTACTGATTGCAATCACCAGAGTATGCTACTGATTTGCCAAGGACAACACCTGTTTGGAGAACAGACCAAACATAACAGGCAAATCTCTGGCCATTATGTGGATAGCCCTACAGTTGAGAGCTATGCAGACACAGAACTTTGTCAGACTGAAACCCATGCAGAAGTAGCATGTTCAGACAAACCCTGTTATGCAGCATTCAAAACATGTAACAGCAATACTCACATTCTGCCCCTAAGTCTTGAATCTTCTCCACCATTTAGTTGGCTTGTCTCCACAGGTCTTGTTCTAAGAGGTATTAGCTCACACACCTCCAGGATCTCTTCCTCACAGGTTAGGGAAAGGGCCAATGCCCACATGGAGTACTTACTTATAGGAGTGTGTTGCCATGACATTGGCTATTGGAATAACTACACAGCTGCTCTACATGCAATCAGCAACTGGGGAACACCAATTTGTGCCAAGGCCATCACATGGTCATGAGCATTACCTACAAAAGACAAGCTGCCATCTATTCAAACCACCTCTGTCATAGACAGTCCATCAGTGCAAAGCTGAAGTAGTATGAGAAAAAAAAAATAAGAAAGGATATATCTGTGAAATATCCAGAGGAAAAAAGTATGTGAAACAAGTACGCATGTAATTGAATGCAGTAGGTGGTCTGTAATAATGGAAAATAGGGGTTTGAAAGCATATGTCTCCACAAGACTTGCTGTACTGATGTACTGCTGAACAGCACTCATGGCCATAACATGTGGTTCTGTCTGTAGTGACTAGGCCATCTACAGGGATGTTGTACATATCCATATGTTATCTGTGCATATAACTATGATACACATTTTGTCTTGTAAATATAAGACAACTATACAGAGCATGTGCAGAATAAAGTACTGCTACAGATGTGTGGGTTGAACTGCATGTTATATACTGAGCTCATGCCATTCAACTGTCCAGTGTTCTGCACACTGACCATATGTGTGCCTCATATTTGTAGTCATTTACTCATAGAGTTGTGTTATGTCAGTCAAATCCTTGCCAAATCTCTTAAGACTGACATTACAACATCCTCCTTCATTGTCCACTGGCTTTTCCCATTCGGGGTTGTCACAGTGGATCATCCGTTGCCATTTCTGCCTGTCCTCTGAATCTTGCTGTCTCACCACATGCAGAAACCTTATCTGTGGCCTTCCTCTCTTTCTCTTACCTGGCAGCTACAGCCTTACCATCCTTTTCACAATATACTCAGCACCTCTCCTCAGCACATGTCCAAACTGATGTAATGCTGCCTCTCCAACACTGTATCATATCCGTCCAATATGACCTCAGCCTGTCATATATATTGCTAAACCTGTGCACCTGTGTCACACCCAGTACAAATAATAACATCTGTAACTCTGCCATGTGCAGCTCTGACCTCTGTCTTTTTCTCAGTGCCACTGTCTCCAGCCCGAATAACACAGGTGGTCTGACTACCCTCTTGTAGACCTTACATATCATGTTAACTGGTACTCGTCTGTCACATATCACTCCTGACACTCTTCTCCTCCCTCTCCATCCTGCCTGTACTCTCTTCTGCACCTGTCCTCCATAGTCCTCATTACTCTGAAATGTTGATCCCAATCATTTGAACACACCCATCTTTGCCAACTGTAGTCCATGCATCCTCAACATTCTGCTATTCTCCTTCTCATTCACACACATATATTTTATCCTAGTACTGCTGACCTTCATTCCTCTCCTCTCTAGAGCATATGTCCACCTCTTCAGGGTCTCTGAAAGCTGTTCCCTACTCTCAACACAGATCACAATGTCATCTGCAAACAACATATTCAACAGGGAGTCCTGTATGATCTTGTCTGTCAACCTGTCCATCACCATTGCAAATCAGAAAGGGCTTACAGCTGATCTCTGATGTCATCCCACCTCCACCTTAAACACATCCATCAATCCCAATGCATACCTCAATGCTGTCACACCACCCTTGTACATATCCTGTACCACACTTACATATATCTCTTCCACTCATGATTTCATCATACAATACCACAACTCCTGTCATATGCTTTCTGTAAATCCAGAGAGACACAGAGCAACTCCTGACCTTCTCTGTATTACACAGTCTCAGACCAAACATCACATCGGTAGTGCCCTTTTGACACATGACACCATAATGCTGACCAGTACTCCTCACCTCCCTCCGTAACCTAGCTTCCACTACTCTTACCCTTGACTTGATGCTGTGAATGGTCAATGTTATCCCTCTGTAGTTGTCACAGCTCTGCACATCAACCTCATTCTTAATACTGTACCCAAGCACTTTCTCTCATGCAACCTCACACTTCCCAAGATATCAGTCAACAGTCTGGCTAACACACCACTGCCATTTCCCCTAAACAACCCCATGATTCCACAGGTGTGTAATGTAGACCAACAGGCTTGCCAGTATTCATCCTCTTCATAGCTATCCTTACATCCTTCTTGTTAAGCCATTGTACTTCCTGATTCACCATACCCATATCATCCAACCTTCACTGTCTCATTCTCTTCATTCATCAGCCTCTCAAAGTACACTGTCCATGTGCTCAACACACTCTCCTCGCTTGTGAATACAGATACCTCATCATCCTTTATCACCCTTATCTGCTGCAGATCTTTCCTAGCTCTGTGAATCTGTACAGCCAATCGGTACAATTGCTTTCATCTCTCCTTAGTTTCCAACCTGTCATTGAACTCTTCGTATGCCCATCTTCAGCCTTTGCCACCTCTCCCTTTGCCTTGCACATCATCTCCTCATACTCCTGCCTACTTCCCTCATCTCTCTGACAATCCCAATCTTTCTTCCCCAACCTCTGTCTCTGTATACTGTCTAGTACTTCCTCAGTCCACCAACAGGTGTCCTTGTACTGCTTCCTCCATTCACATGTCACCCCAAGCACTCTTCTAACTGTCTCACTTACCAGCTCTGCTGTACTTAACCTGATATTTGTTAAATTGTCACTGCCACCCAGTGCCTGCCTCAACTCTTCCCTGATCTCCACCTCGCAAGCACACTTTTCCCATTCACACCATTTGATCCTTGGTGATGCCTCCAAACTCCTCCTCATCTAAGTCACCAACATCATCTCACATGCCAACATTCTCTGCCTAAATACACTTTCCCCTGTCACCACATTACAGTCTCCAATCTCTTTCAAGCTGGCCCTCCTACATTAGATATATTTCACCTGTTGCAACTTACTCCACTCTTGTATGTCACCCTATGCTCCTCCCTCGTGTTATAGTGCATATTCACCACAGCCATGTCCATCCTTTTTGCAAACTCCACTACCATCTCACCATCTCCACTCCTTTTAACACCATACATACTCATCAATTCCCCATCCCCTCTGTTCCCTTCACCAACATTCCTATTGACATCTGCTGCAATGACCAGTATGTCACCCTTGGGTACAGTCATCACCATGTCATCTAACTGATGTCACATTTCTCTTTCTCATCCCTCGCACAACCAACTTGCATAGCATAAGCACTAACAACAGTCATCATTACACCATCAGCTTTCAGCTTCAGAAACATCACTCTATCAGACACTCTTGGCGTACTGCTCCTTCAGCAGAAGCCCTACCCCTTCCACCTCCAGTCCACACATTGATAGCACAATCGTGACCTGTCTGCCATACACCCAGCCATAATCCCCTTTCATGTGGTCTCTTGAACACACACACACACACACACACACACACACACACACACACACACACACACACACACACACACACATACACACAAACACACACACACATACATACAATATATCATCCCCTGGCCAACATATCAACTAGCCTGGTTCCTATGCCACTCATTCTGCCAACATTAACAATTCTTACCCTCAATACCACCTTCCTAGCCTTTCCCCTCTCTTCTTGCCATATGACTGTTGGACATCCTCCATGGGATGCCTGTCAGTGCAAAGGCTACCATGCTATTGAACGACTCAAGTTTGTTGCAACAATAATAAGACACTGTCACTGATTTTGTCCCATTATACCCATTGCAACCATGTATGCATGGCATCCTACAGATGTCCTGCTGTAACAGGTTGAGAGGGATGACTGCGCAGCAAGAGTGTGAATTTAGTGTGCTATACCGACATAGAACAGACATGTATGTGAGGTATTAGCTATGCACATGTCAGTATGAGTAGGTGTATGTGTCCACTTCATGAAAACAGACATGGGCTGCAAAATGTCAGTTAGTTAAAACAGCTGTACATGTTGTACACATGTGTAATCTTAGTTACTGTGCACCCAAAAGAGTGACATTTCTGCAGCTACTGGTTTTTGCATTGCCCTGACACAGCCATGGTTAGAACAATAAGCATGATTATCATTACTAAATTGGAGAGGTGTCCAACTGTGTTATCACTTTGTGGCCATGCCCACTACAAACAATTGATTGAACACATGCATGGCTTTATGCACTCAGCAATACCTTACTTGTCATACCTGCCTCCATCAACGGAGAGTAATCCCCTTTGCTGGACAGCAGCATTACACAAACCACAGACTTGGTCCCTATAGTGGCTGTAGAGGGCAAACTAAGGGCAGGAAATAACCTGGCATCAAGTCAGTCATTGTCTGAACAGCAGCACTATAGGTGAATATGTACTGCAACCACACCCCTTCCCTCATCACCAGTGAGCAGGTACATATTGCCTACTGAAAGGCAACAAATGTAAGTATCCATGAGATGTCATATCATCCTTGTCTACATCCTACGTGAAGTCAGGCATGTGCTCCCAGCTGCATTACACACTGTAGTCACACCAAGTCGCAGCACCATTCACACACCATCCGCATGGAAGATGGCTAATGTCATACATTTACACAGAAGACCTGAATGAGGAATGGCAGATTATGGAAACAACTTGCCCTCACTGTAGGCAATATGACTCATCAGGACGAAGGAGTGCAAAGCAAGCTGATACTGTGATGATACATTAAAGGGTTATGGCATGGTTGTGAGTGGTGGCTACTGGTATGATTGTGAGTGTTGGCTACTGGCATTCAAGGTACATGTGCAGGTTCTCCACATACTGTTGCCAAATGTATGGGGTCCTGTGATGTGTTTCCCTGTTAGTGTTTACCAGGTGCAATGTCACATCACCAGTGGGAGACCTTTTCACCAGCAGAATGTAACCTGATAATGGAGGCCATAATACAGAACCACACAGTACTGTTGGGCCGAGGCCAGCAACATCTGTGGGAGAGGACCACCCTGTGGGATGACCCTGTCCATAGGGTAAATTAGATGGGCCTGCATGCACGTACACATGAGCAGGTGCATCATCATGCCACCAACATCATATGCCATGCCTGGCAAAGGGCTGCTGCCATGGCCAGGGACCCCACCACCACAGGTGGGAGCCCATCCATGCAGCCCCTACTGACACCAAATGAGGAGCTGCTTGCCAAGCATGTGCCACCCATCACAGTACAACACGAGGGTACAAAGCCCCACTTGCTGGAGGTTGGTGGTACCCACACAATGGACAAGGGGTGTGCAGGTAAAGTCCCAGTGGGGATTAGTAGACTACTATATGAGGCATACTTGTATCTGTACAGTATCTACATGCATGTGCCAGGTCAGATTGCAGTTTTGGATGGGGATTTCTAATGTACAGAAGAGCAAATCTATGGTGAAGGACAGCAAATTGTGTAGTATTGGGTGTAGAACTGTAAATGTGCAAACATTCTGCATCCATCCTTTACCAAGGGCACATGTGCGTCTGCTGGCAATACCTCTCCCCCAACTACATAGGTCAGTCTGGTCTGCATATAGGACAGCAGCCTGAAGCTGGTGAGTATGGAATTTTTCAGTTGTGCTTTGGCAATACACCAGGCATGTGGAAGGCATGCAAGTTACCATGCACCCAACTATGACTAATAGCCATATAGCTTTATGTGCATGCTCACTTGTCATGGGGTTAATTGTATTGCATCACAGTGGTCACCACAGGGGCCTATCTGAAGAGAATGTAACATTCCTGTAGCATACCTCACAACCTGCCGGTACAAGACGTCTGGACAGAGACCAGCAAAATGTGGTGGACGAACTGACTAAGGTAGGGACATGTGTGAAACATTACTGCTATACAGTGGATATAAAATGTACACACACACCTGTTAAGATGCCATTTGTTTCTGATATATACTGATTGGTACCACAATATGTCAGTCCACACCTTTCCCAGTCTTTAATGTGACCCATGACATGAAAAATTCACTTGTAAAACCAAGCATCTGGACTCATATATTGCACCTACAAGCCTGGACAAGTATGAGGGTAGCAGACACTGTATCAGTATGCTGTTTCAGTAAGGTATGATACCTGAAGCTGCCGTATGTGTCAGTACATTCACTGTGGCCTATTTGTTAACTATATCACATACATGGGCCTTGTTAATGCAAACAGAGCACTAATAGGTTACAAATATCTGGATATTCCCGACACATCTCTACAAAGGACTAGTATGGTGTGTACAATGGTTTTACATGCTCCATGTGAGGTCAGTGCAATAGCATGAGGAGGTGGTCACCTGCCATGTATGGTATATTCACACATACACACACACACACACACACACACACACACACACACACACACACACACACACACACACACACACACACAGACACTATATCATCCCCTGGCCAACATATCAACTAACCTGGTTCCTATGTCGCTCATTTTGCCAACATTAACAATTCTTACCCTCAATACCACCCTCCTAGCCTTTCCCCTCTATTCTTGCCATATGACTGTTGGACATCCTCCATGGGATGCCTGTCAGTGCAAAGGCTACCATGCTATTGAACGACTCAAGTATATTGCAACAATAATGAGACACTGTCACTGATTTTGTCCCATTATACCCATTGCAGCCATGTATGCATGGCATCCTACAGATATCCTGCTGTAACAGGTTGAGAGCGATGACTGCGCAGCAAGAGTGTGAATTTAGTGTGCTATACTGACATAGAACAGGCATGTATGTGAGGTATTAGCTATGCACATGTCAGTATGACTAGGTGTATGTGTCCACTTCATGAAAACAGACATGGGCTGCAAAATGTCAGTCAGTTAAAACAGCTGTACATGTTGTACACATGTGTAATCTTAGTTACTGTGCACCCAAAAAGAGTGACATTTCTACAGCTACTGGTTGCTGCGTTGCCTTGACACAGCCATGGTTAGTACAATAAGCATGATTATCATTACTAAATTGGAGAGGTGTCCAACTGTGTTATGACTTTGTGGCCATGCCCACTACAAACAATCGATTGAACACATACATGGCTGTATGCACTCAGCAATACCTTACTTGTCATACCTGCTTCCAACAACGTAGATTAATTCCCTTTGCTGGACAGCAGCATTACACAAACCACAGACTTGGTCCCTATAGTGGCTGTAGAGGGCAAACTAAGGGCAGGAAATAATAACCTGGCATCAAGTCAGTCATTGTCTGAACAGCAGCACTATAGGTGAATATGTACTACAACCACACCCCTTTCCTCATCACCAGTGAGCAGGTACATATTGCCTACTGAAAGGCAACAAATGTAAGTATCCATGAGTTGTCATATCATCCTTGTCTACATGCTACGTGAAGTCAGGCATGTGCTCCCAGCTGCATTACACACCGTAGTCACACCAAGTCACAGCACCATTCACAAACCATCAGCATGGAAGATGGCTAATGTCATACATTTACACAGAAGACCTGAATGAGGAATGGCAGATAATGGAAACAACTTGCCCTCACTGTAGGCAATATGACTCATCAGGACCAAGGAGTGCAATGCAAGCTGATACTGTGCTGATACATTAAAGGGTTATGGCGTGGTTGTGAGTGGTGGCTACTGGTATGGTTGTGAGTGTTGGCTACTGGTATTCAAGGTACATGTGCAGGTTCTCCACATACTGTTGCCAAATGTATGGGGTCCTGAGATTTGTTTCCCTGTTAGTGTTTACCAGGTGCAATGTCACATCACCGATGGGAGACCTTTTCACCAGCGGAATGTAACCTGATAATGGAGGCCATAATACAGAACCACACAGTACTGTTGGGCTGAGGCCAGCAACATCTGTGGGAGAGGACCACCCTGTGGGATGACCCTGACCATATGGTAAATTAGATAGGCCTGCATGCACGTACACATGAGCAGGTGCATCATCATGCCACCAACATCATATGCCATGCTGGGCAAAGGGCTGCTACCATGGCCAGGGACCCCACAACCACAGGTGGTAGCCCATCCATGCAGTCCCTTCTGACACCAAATGAGGAGCTGCTTGCCAAGCATGTGCCACCCATCACAGTACATCTCCAGGGTACAAATCCCCACTTGCTGGAGGTGGGTGGTACCCACACAATGGACAAGGGTTGTGCAGGTAAAGTCCCAGTGGGGATTAGTAGACTACTATATGAGGCATACTTGTATCTGTACAGTATCTACATGCATGTGCCAGGTCAGATTGCAGTTGTGGATGGTGATTTCTAATGTACAGAAGTGCAAATCTATGGTGAAGGACAGAAAATTGTGTAGTATTGGGTGTTGCACTATAAATGTGCAAACATGCTGCATTCATCCTTTACCAAGGGCACATGTGCATCTGCTGGTAATACCTCTCCCCCAACTACATAGGTCAGTCTGGTCTGCATATAGGACAGCAGCTTGAAGCTGGTGAGAATGGAATTGTTCAGTTGTGCTTTGGCAATACCCCAGGCATGTGGAGGACATGCAAGTTACCATGCATACAACGATGACTAATATCCATATAGCTTTATGTGCATGTTCACTTGTCATGGGGTTAATTGTATTGCATCACAGTGGTCACCACAAGGGCCTATCTGAAGTGAATGTAACATTCCTGTAGCATACCTCACAACCTGTCAGTACACGACGTCTGGACAGAGACCAGCAAAATGTGTTGAACGAACTGACTAAGGTAGGGACATGTGTGAAACATTACTGCTATACAGTGGATATAAAATGTACACACACACCTGTTAAGATGCCATTTGTTTCTGATATATACTGATTGATACCACAATATGTCAGTCCACACCTTTCCCAATCTTTAATGTGACCCATGACATGAACAATTCACTTGTAAAACCAAGCATCTGGACTCATATATTGCACCTACAAGCCTGGACAAGTATGAGGGTAGCAGACATTGTATTAGTATGCTGTTTCAGTAAGGTATGATACCTGAAGCTGCCATATTTGTCAGTACATTCACTGTGGCCTATTTGGCAACTATATCACATACATGGGCATTGTTAAGGCAAACAGAGCAGTAATAGGTTCCAAACATCTGGATGTTCCCGACACATTTCTACAGAGGACTAGTATGGCATGTACAATGGTTTTACATGCTGCATGTGAGGTAGATGCAATAGCATGAGGAGGTGGTCACCTGTCATGTATGGTATATACACACATATACACACATACACACACACACACACACACACACACACACACACACACACACACACACACACACACACACACACACACACACACACACCAGTATTGAGATTGGAACTCCTACCTATCTATTTATCTCAAATATAGTATTACGCAGATATCAGATGCGCCACAGAGCTTACACAATTTCACCTCGTCCAAAGGTACTTGTAAGGTGAATGACATCAACAGGACTACCAAATTAGGATGAGTATGTTGGTACACAACTCAAAATGGTATAACCTTCACAGTACATGATTCTCACAGAAACACACACAGACACACACACACACACACACACTAGTGTTACCAGTTACCAGTATTGTGATTAGAACTCCTGCCTATCTAGTTATTTGTATTATGTAGTTAGCAGATGCGCCATGCATCTTAAACACTTTTCAACTTGTCCAAAGATACTTCTAAGGTGAATGACAACAGCAGCACTAGTAAAGTAGGGTGGGGGAAGTGCAATGGGTGGTGCACAAATCAAAATGGTATAAGCCACACAGTATCTCTCACACACACACACACACACACACACACACACACACACACACACACACACACACACACACACACCAGTATTGGGATCAGAACTGCTGCCTGTCTAGTTATTTCTACTATAATGTTATGCAGTTATCAGATGCACCACAGAGCTTATACAATTTCACCTAGTTCAAATATACTTCTAAGGTGAATGACATCAACAGGACTACTAAATTGAGTGAGGGGAAGTTGTAAAGGATTGTACACGAGTCAAAATGGTATAACCCACACAGTACATCATTGTCACCCACATCCATACCCACACACAGACCTGCCAGTATTGAGATTAGAACCTCTGCCTATCCAGTTATTTGTACTATAGTGTTACACCGTTACTGCACGCACTACAGAGCTTATTGGATTTACAACTGGCCAAAGGTGCTGATAACTGCACATCTGAGGTAAAGTATTACAGATGGCAGGAAGTCTGCCTTCAGTTTCTCCAGTACATCTTGCCAGTTCTTTCTATCTTGCACTTCAAATAGCATTATAGCTTTGACTTCAACAGGTTATTGTATCAGTGAGTGTATCACACCTGGGAACCATCAGCAGTACTCGTTCACCATGGAATTAGCCCTAGTACTTACTACTTATGACCACCCCTCCTGTTATGATTAAAGTGTGGTTTTCTGTGCTTTCACCCATTAACTTGGTGCACTTGTCCATTCTGAGGCACTGTTGCAATGGCCTCATGTACACAGACAATCCTCTCCTCTAAACTCCAAACACTCAGACCAGTGAGAGTTACCCCTATATCACCAAATGTGGAAATATGCACTCTCTAGCAAAGACAGGACTAGCTGGTCAAGAGGATGAGATCAACACCTGCACCACACCATGTGGACCATATAACTCTCCACAACACCCACTATGACAGCCCTGACATACACTGTAAAGCCACACACCCACCTTCACAGAGGCACTCAATGGACATTTACACAAATACCACAGACCAGCAAGACAGACACCCATTCAGACACCATGACATAGCATATCCCAAAGGGCACATATGTCACCTACACAGTGTGTCCCTCAACCTAAGCTCCTAAGGCTGACCACCTTGCACAATACATTGATCATGGGTGACTCAGTACTGCAGCACACAGATGTCCCACTCCCTATGTTGATTATGGGCGAGGTAACTGCCAACTGTCTATCACATGCGAGCATTCAACACATGTCACACCCAGTCAGGCTACTCCAAAACAAGTATCAGTCTGTCATCATCCATGTGGGTGTGCATGACCTGAGATACACCTCCCTGGGCTACATGACAAGAAACATGGTTGAACACTCCGATTATGTGATCCAGGCAGGTGGGACAATAGCCCTGAGCAGTATACTGCTGTCACCCAGAGTGATGCTGCAGTACTATCAACAGATAATTGACTGCACCATTGGCTTACATGTTGTGTGTCATTCTTAGTGGATCCAGTATCTCTCTGCTTGGGATAACATGATTGACAGACCTCAATGCCTTGCCAGATATGTCCTAAATCTGTCAGCCCTGGGTTTCCAGGTACAGGGTAAGTGTCTTGCCACCCCTATAGTACCTTATTAAGCAGTGTTCTAAATCAAATTACCACCATAACAGCTAGACATGTATGCAATCTGTGGGTCATGCTGCTCAACAGTAGACATCTAACTGTGAAGATGCCATCACACAAAGAACTCCTCAGAGTGGAGGACATTGACATTTGTGCTGTAACGGAGAGGTGGTTCACAGCAGCAGACAGCAGCCCTGCACTATCAGGCTATGACGCATTCCACAGCTGTCAGAACCAAAACATGGACCATACTTTCACAGGTGGTGTCTCCATATTCATAATGGATATGCACACCTCCAGACTAGTATACCAGCATAATGCATCAGAGATACTTCTGGTAAAACTGCCTTTGGGGAATAGTGCAATCCATACCATAGCCTGCTATCGGTCCCCAGCTATGTCCCCAGACTGTCTATGCACATTACTCAACACCCTGGCATCCATGAAGGTCCAACTCAACATTGACATAGTAGGAGACTTCAACCACCCCTCCATCACCTGGGCAAAGTAGTCAAGCACCAGTACACTGACCCAATGCTTCATGGAATTCATCAGTTCCAATGCCCTGGATTGGCTCATACTGATCCCCAGTAGAGGATGCAGCAACCTTGACCTGTGTTGATTACTTACATATGGGACTGTTGCTCAACCACAGTTGTCAATCCCTACCTGGTCAGATTCAAACATGATGTACTCAACATGGAGCTCACCATCTCACCCTCACCCCCCACAAAGGTAACCAGCTTGCAAAACCTCTCCAATGCTGACATTGCAGTCATAAAAACAGGGTGGATGACTTCACTGCACCCATGCCAATGGGAAATAGCTGCATGACTGTTGCATCATACACATATGCACTGCACAAATATGTGCATAGATGCATGGTGCTAGCCATAACCAGCAGAACACAGACATTGTCCTCCAAACTTTGGAAGCCATTGTGATGGTCCCCTGTCATTACTAAAGTGTACAACAGAAGGAGGACACTGTTGCAGAAAATGTTGCTGTCTCAAGACTGGTGAACCCCCTTATTAGCCTCTAACACAACTTGAGATCCCTCATGGAATCACCTACAGGCAGCTATGAAGGCAGATTTTCAGCAGACACTGATGACAATCACAAAAGCCTTTGATAGTTATATCAACAGCCACCACCACAATAACCACAAGTGCTGTGAGTTACTGCACAATGCTAATTCCTATCCTGAGACAACAGATATTGGCCACAGTCTTGCCAACACATTCGGTGCCAGATTTACCCCTCTCCCCCCCAAGGGGACAATCACAATGGCAGATGAATGCCAGGCACACAGCATTACTGCAGGCCAGGTTAGACCTACATTGTCCACAGACAAGGATACATCTTCCATGGAACCCCAACATATCCATGGCTGTGTTCTTCATGACATACAAAGAGACCTGGCACCACATCTGTGTGCCCTGGTCAGTCACAGCCTCATTTCAGGCTTTGTCCTTCCAAAATGGCACATTGCTACAGTCATCCTTCTCCATAAAGGGGTAGCATCTACAGACCCTGGGGATTATTGGGCCCTTAGCCTGACAAGTCTACTATGTATGGGTATGGATGCATCACCAGGTACTGGATTGACCTAGATATGGGTGATCTCCTAACTCTGGAATCCACACAGTTTGGCTTTGTAAATGGCAGATCATGCCTACTCAACATGGTTGAAGTCTTTCAGTTGGTCTCCAGGGCTGTGTATAACAGTAAGGCACTGTGTACAGCCTACCTCAATCTGGCCAAGGCTTCTGATACTATTCCTCAGTCAGAGATTATTGATAAACCCAACAAACTAGGCATCAGCCCCTATATCAGTGGGTGGTTTGCAAGTTGGTTCACAGAACACACAGTGTGACAGTAGTAAATTCCAAGTCAGTCTGGCAAGCAGTCATGAGTGGAGTCCTGCAAGGATCAGTACTGGATAGTGTCCTGTCCAGCATCTACTTCTCAGGAGTCCAGCCCAACACAGAGGAACTCTGGCTGACCTAGTTCACAAAGGACTGCAAGCTGGGAGCTATCATGAACTCCAAAAGTGATGCAGAAATCCTACAGAAAGACCTCACTGAGACCAATGAGTGGTGTGGAAACCATGGCCAGAAGCTTAACACCACAAAAATGCATCATCATCCCCTTTGGTAAAACACTCAGTTCCCAGTAAGTTCCACATCAATGGGAACCCAATAAACACTGTAGGCGTTATAAGAGATCTGGGGACACAGGTTGACAGCAACTTGCCTTTCAAGCACCACATTGCCACTGTGGTCAGGAAGTCCTTCTAGATGGCACATTGCATTACTAAGGGTTTTGCATCCAGGAAGACAGAGATAATGATCTCTGTCTACTATTCCCTCATTAGACCACTCCCCAAGTATTTTGGCCCATTTGCCATGTAACTCACTAGACACCTGCTGCAGATGGAGAAGCCACAGAAGCACCTCACAAAGGGTTTCCTAGGCATTAAACACAAATCCTACACACGCAGTTCGAATGACAATAAAACACTCAATATTTATTAAAATAAAAAACAACCGGTAAGTGCTTTCATTCACAAAGAACTTCTTCAGACCTGGTTGTCACACATACAAAATTCACATTTATAGTTTACTCGAGTCACATGACCAAAAACATTAGCAGTGTTTTAACCCTTTCTTACATAACACTGCTTTAAAGTTTTTCATATCATTCATACCTGGATCTGCACCTGTGTTTAGCCTCACTTGCCAAGCATATTCTTTCCAGTTTAAATCCACTTCTGCATCCCGTCTCTTGCCTGCATTTAAAACTTGGTCATTAACAGTAAAACTAAAACCTACTTTAACACTGTTATGACAATTAACAACATTTCTTCTTCTGTCACACATACACACACATGCGCGCGCACACACACACACACACACACACACACACACACACACACACACACACACACACACACACACACACACACACACACACACACACACTTCTACAGTTGCGCGGACTGAGATTAGAACTCCTGGGTCTATGTTAAATCATAGAACGCTTAAAAAAGTGAATGATGATTTATCGAACCCATGTAAGCAAAACCTTACAATCTCGAACACTTAGAACAGCCCCACACCCCCCTTACTTAAATATACTAACTCTGAGATCGCACTACAGTGATGAAAACAGCAAAGTAACAGAGGCGGCCAAGCTGTTTCTTTCCCAGGGAAAGAATTCACTTAAATGCCATTTCACTATTTTGCCTTTTCGTGCTTTCAGGTTCGATCAAGACACATTTGAAAGAAAGCGCCTTCGATCATTTAATAGGAACCCGAACTCCTACCTAACTAGTTATTTGTACTATTGTGTTATGCAGTTATCGCATGAGCCACAGAGCTTATGGGGCTGAAGCCTGACAGAAGGCACTTCTAAGATGACTGATATCTTCAGGACTGCTAAGGTGGGGCAATGGAAAGTGCACTTGGTGGGGAAGGCCCGTTCATTCCTAGATCCTACTGTCATTTCTCTAAGGGTATGAGCATGCCCAGTGTGTCCTTCTATAGTACATGTGGGACTTCATTCCAGGGATTGTTGTACTCCAGTCTGCTTTGTTTTGTGCTACAGCCATACCTCTCAACCTGTTGGTGCAGGATATCTGGAGATAGCCTATCAAAATGTGGGGACAATGGGCCATGCAATGATTGTGGCACTTTCTCTCAGTAATGTATGCATTTCTAGGGTTACAGGGCTTGTTTTAGCAGACACCTGTCATATATGCCATTTGACACTGTCATGTATTGTTTCAGTACCCTGTGACATACCTCCTCAGATAATCACAGTGATTTACCAGAGGAATACAGGATGGATGATGCACACACAAGGTTTATGGGCCAAATGCTATGCATTCTTGCACAATCCAGCCTGTTGAGGGGTGTGCCTTCAAGCAATTGATTGCTCGTGGTGTGGAAATGGTCCATCACCTTGGTGATATATTACAATGGTGGAATCTCTGTGCATTTATGTTCTGGCCTGGTCTGATTTCCAGTCCACAGTTGGGTAATATAAGTCAGACAAGATCAGGGTAACAGGCAGACTCCAGATAGATTTGTAGGGGATAGGATATGTGGGGGGGGGTGTTGTCCTGGGCAGATATGTTTGCCTATATCTACCTGTACTTTGCATTGGGCTCTCCTCAATGGTTGACTGCACTTGAAGGATCTTGTGTGTGTCAGACTGTTTGACCAGCCTGGAGGTGTGTGTTTATCACACACATATATGTATGGCCCACCTCATTTTGCTTGGATGGCCACATGTTGGGTTACAGGATGTTGCATAGGATGACTGATCAGGGAGGGATGTGTTACTCTCCATGGCTGTGGCCCAGGGTTCTGTGGGTGCAGACATGTCACCATCTTCCAAAGTTAGGCCTGCCTACAGTGAATGCATTCCCATGTTTAAACTCCTAGCCCTGCCTGTCAACTGTACAGAGTATCACAGAATGTCCTCATCCATAACTCATATATCTTGTTGGTTACACAAACAAGTGTGGTTTTCCAGCAAATGTGTTTTGCAAGTCACTCAGAGTTGAAGTCAGATATTACTGACAGTTGAGATTGCGGTTTTAGACTTTGTACCCATCAGACATTCTATGTTACTACAAATCATTCCATCAACTTTATAACATTATTAGAGCAATATTTCACAGGTGTCCTTCCTTTTGGACCTTCATCACCCCATTATTCATGGCTTTGTCCCAATTTCTGGCTCCCTGAGGCTGGCAGGTTTGCTCCTAGCAGTTGTCAGCATGGCCTTTCTTTGCTTTTTGTGGACTGTGTTATGTTGGTGTTATGGACCCCATGACACTCCCTAAAGGGCACTGTGGGTGGGGCATAGGCATTTTCCAGAGGCCTGTAAGCCAGGTGTTACAGATGCAGGCCATCTGTAGCAGGGCAAGGCATTCTGATGATCATATGTTCTCAGGCAGCCAGCAGGAGACACCCCTGGGATGGCACCAGTAAGTTGACTGTGGGTGTTACTGACAATTGCTTTCTGTTACTATTGCGCCATCACTCTGGATGACAGCTGGATGCTGCTTAAGTCTAGGAACATGTTATTGCATTTCTATGGGACTATGGGGGGTGACACGACTGTACATGATACACATCTGCACAGACTGTGCTGATATTTGCTTAACATTTTGGTCCCATGTAGCATAGTGGTGTGCCCTATCTTTCAGACTACAGGCATAACAGTATCAACCACAGGTCAGATTGTTCTGGCATAGGCATTTGTAGTTTCAGACTTCTTACCTGTCAAAGTCATACTGCCACTGCCAGACCTGCTGTGATATCACTGTGTAAAAGTCTGTGGGTGGGGATTTCATGGATGTCGCCATGTGGGGTCTTTGCCAGGCATTTCTGTATGGTTGCCTACAGCTGATCTGCTGTGTGGGGTTGGTGGTGGATGTGGGACTCCCACTTTGACATCCATGCATGTGACCTATGACTCCCCAGTTATTTGGCTCACCACATATACTGCAGTGGTATTTGTCGACTAGGGTGGTACTGCACGGTGTGGGTAGGGCAGTACTGGGGATACACATCCTGCTGTCCCACAGAGCTGTCAGTTATCTGCTGCAATCCCAGTTAGCCACCCCATTCCCTTACATGTATGCCTCCATTGCATACACTATATTCTCACTTGATATACTCACTTAATATGTATTTTTTTGTTGTAAATATTGCAAATAGGGGTTCTACTCCTGAGTATCTTATTGTTTGAATATCTTATTGTTTTACAAAATTGTTCTTGTACTTCTTTGTTTCTCTTACCTTGTATACCAGTTTTTTATTGTTATCTAAACTATGTATGTACTTTGTTAACTTCCTTGGAGCTTTTCTCCCCAGGACTCCACTGAAAACGGGCACTTTGTGTCCAGTTGGATTTATCCTTGTAAAATAATGTTAAAATAAATAAATAAATTGATCAATACCATAGATATGCTATCAAAAAATTCCACTCCATTAGTTTAGTTTGTTACAGAGACTGGCTTACCTTGTGCCTGCAGCTGTTGTGAGGATGGTGCTTGAGGGCTGACTATGTCAGATGCATGCAATACACTGCCTATACATGGTCAGGTATAGGTGCCGTAATGTTTGGCATCCATTTTACTGTTTGTGTGAGTTAGACAGAGAGAGAGAGAGAGAGAGATCAGTCCCTGGGGCCCTACAGTGTCAGTGTATGGGCTATGCGTTGCCTCTTTGCCAAGACCAGGGCATACTGGGCATGCCCCCATCTGCCTAAAGGAGCAGGCTCAGGATGTTCCTCCTCCGAGTCACTCTGTGCCTTTGGAGGCCTTGGCAATGGAGTGGGGCTGTGTGGCCATTCCCCATTTTGTTCCTGCTGCAGCTGTTTCCACAGGATCATATTGTGTAGCATGGCACATACTATGAACATGTGTGCACATGTGGCTGGAGAGTACTGCAAGGCTCCATCGGATATGTCAAAGCAGTGGAACTGTGACTTGAGCATCCCAAAGACATGCTCTATAATGATCCTGGTTTATGCGCGTGCCTCAATATGGCATTCTTGTGTGGGTATGTCTGCATTTCTGATGGGTGTCATCATCCATGACTTCAGTGTGTAGCCAGCATCCCCCACTAAATGGCCATAAAGGATGTCCCCCCTGGCAAACCACTGATGCAGCTGTGAGGAATGCCAGATGTGGGAGTTGTCATAGCTTCCAGGACAACCAACACACACATTCATGTTAATGCCCTGGGCATCGCACATGACCTGGCGGTTGATGGAGTGGAAACCTTTGTGGTTTATGTAAATCCTACCCCGGTCACCAGGTGATACTTTGATGTGGATGTGCGTGCAGTCTATGGTACTCAGTACCTCCGGGTAGTCTGCTACATGGTGGAACAGAAGCATATTGCTGGTCTTCTCTTCACGGGTGGTGGAGAATTTAATGTGCTCCTCGGCATGTGGTCGTATGGCATCCAGGAACTGGTGGAGTTTCCTGGACGCAGATGTCTGTGAGACCCCTGTGATATCCCCAGTTGGTCTTTGGAAAGTACCTGTACCTAGTATTCTTAGAGCTACACATACATTGGTATCCACTGGGATGGGTTCTCCTCTATTTGTTCTGGATGTTAGGTGAGGCTGGCACAGTTCCACAATTTGCTGCAGTATGTCCCTGTCCACCCTGTAGTGCTCTACTATATCCAGATCATGTTGCCCCTGGTAGGTTACTCTGGACCTGAACACTCTTCTCCTCCTCCTCATAAGTCTGGGGCAGTTGTCAGCATTGTCCTCTTCACCACCCTCAGCTTCTTGCACATACTGATGTATGAGGGCAACAGCAGCCCCTAACATTTTGATAGTTTTGTCAGGTATAATTTCCCCGTCTGTGTACACCGGTGGTGTAGAGTTTGTGGGAAAAACCAGACTGAAAGGTGTTTGCATAGTTTATAGTGGTGTGCAGCAGATGCTGCCTGTGTGATTGGCTTAGTATTATACATTACACCTGCCAGCTCTGTTACTTGTATACGAGAGCCTCTATTCTGCTATTTCTCTTTTTTTCTTGTTCCACTTTCCATTTCCTGTATTTTTTTTATTTTTGTGGTTTAAATCCTGGTATGTGCCACCCACACCCGTTTAGGCAAGATAAACAAGGCTATACAGCCTCAGACACACCCCCTTGCTTACATATACAAAGTGCTGCTATTTCCTGTGTTTTTTTTAAGACCTGGTGTGCTCTGCACACACACATTCAGCTGGAGTAAACAAAGTTATACAGCTTCAGACACACCCCTTTCCTTAGCTGGGCTTAGCTAAGCGCTAACCCTGGCAACAGTGCTCCAGTGTGCTTACAGCAAGCATGACACATCCCCTTTTCCTGTTAGTTGCCCCTCCTGCCTACACAATCCTGTTCTACACCTACATGGTTAGGTGCAGATTTTGGACTTAGAATATTTTGTGATTCAGTAAATTTCCTTTCATTTGCATACTCCACTGCCTTACCCCATAGATACTGCATTGACACAGAGCCTTTCCCCTTGACAACCAATATCCCTTGGTATTGTTTCGATTCTGCATGCCATAGACTATAATGGCAAAATGCAGATTTTCTTTAATCTTGAGTTTTCACATTTTTTTTTTCTGGCACAATCATGTTTACGTGCTGCTGAGCTATGCTTAAATGGCTGAGATCGGCCACAAAAAAATATTATTATTTTTTATTAAATTAAACATTTATTCATGCCAATGGCTGTATATTTGGTTATTGGCATGCCTACAGATGTGAATGTATGCTTTTATTTGTGCTGTCATGCCTCTGTTTTCTTTTTTGCAGAAACGTGCTCACTTGGTAACTGAATAGATTTCTGCACTGACACTGTTCCTGCACGGAGACCTGGCAGCTTCCTGAATCGCTAATTCACCTCATTTGCATGGTTTTTACAAGCAAATGAGGTGATTAACATGCCACACAGTCTTCTGTACAGGAACAGTGTAGACAGGCTTGTGCATGTCGGATCAGCTGTTTGCTAAATCACTCGGCTGCCGAACTCCATGCAGGAACTGCTACACTGTTCCTGCACAGAGTTTTAGCTTTCCAGAATTCTGGGGGTAACTTTACAATTATTTCTCTTAACAATGCTACAATTAATGTTGTTTCACACACTAAGCTGTTAGGTGTAACAACTGATAACAATCTTAAGTTTGATCTACATATTAATAACAACATAAAAAAGACCAATCAAAAACTAGGTATGTTGTACAGGGTTAAAAAATTCATCATCAAATCCACAAAATTAACTCTAGATACTACATATCTCTTACTATCCCTTCTTTACACTGCCCCTATTGTAACTAATCTTCACTCTTCCCTTAAAGTAAAACTCAGTCAACGCTTTTATAAAATAGTTAAATTTGCTACTGGTCACCCGCTCAGTTCTCACCACTACTCTGCTCTTAAATCCCTAAATTGGCTCAAACTACTGCACCTGCTGACTTTTAATCAACTAATGTTAACTCACAAAATACTGTATGACCCCTCTTTTTCACAAATGACTGCAACATTACTTCAATATTATATTGCATCTCGTGACTTACTTTCTTCTTACAAGCATCTACTATCAATTTATAAACCTCAAAGATCAAATGGTGTTAGTCTATATTCACATTGCATTGCCAAAACCTGGAATAACATTCCAGAATCAATCACACTGATACCTCACTACTATTGCTTCAAATCTCGACTGAAAGTACATCTGTTCAGTACGCGGATCTGCACATGCTCCATGCCATCTTAGTGCTCATTACTTTTCTCATATCTCAGGACTTACTATTGACCAAACTTACTACCCCCTCCTGTCTTTCATCTCTGTATTACATGACCTACTATCTTACAGCTAATTTCCAACAGTTTCTTTTAGACTCTTCTTGTATCTTAGAATGTCCCTTCTTATGTAACCATGGCTATAACTACTGTAAAAGTGCTTGAGAATAAAGTTTGTATATAGTGTGTTCTAACTTTATTTTTCATGATATCCAGAAATTGTACTTCTTTGTTGTGGTGATAGTCTTTGAAATCAATGTAACAATGTAACTTTGTAATCTTGAAATTGCTTTTTGGAGATTTTCTTCCCTGGCCTCCGCTGAAAATGGGCACATACCCAATTAGACTTTCCTAGTAAACAAATGTCAAATAAAGAAATAAAATAAAATATTATCTGCTTTTCTTTTAGAAGGATTACTATATGTGCCTCATTCCATGAACCTGGGTGGTGAGATACTTTGAAAAGTAACACTTCTTTCTTTCTACCAGCCTACTTAGTCAGCAGAAGTGCAAGTTTCGCAATGCTGACCTGTCCCACATGCATATTTTTGAACACTCCTACATATAATTTATCCATACAAATATAATTGCATTTGTCAGGTTACAAAGAACTGTCTCTAGTGAAAGTAAGTACACATTTTCCATAATTCCACACTCTCCTCACATCTTAAGTTGTTCTACAAACTCCAAATATTCTGTGTACCTGACACTAAATAGTGCATTAAAATCCCCACTAAAAACTGCATCTCCAGACCTTTTACTGTCATTTCACTTCAGAAAAAAAATTCTCTATGCAAGTCTAGTTCTGCTTCAGGGAACACTACAATCATTTATTTACTGCTGTTTTTTTACCAAAAACATCCAATAAAGCAGTGCCCTTTTTCTGTGAAGACCCGGTGAGAAAAGTTCCATTATACATCATTATATATAATTTTTCTGCATTTTCTTGCTGCCTTTAGCTAATTCCACCTAAAATGCTGATTTTTTAGTGTTTCTGTGATTTAAAAAGCTTGTTTCAGCTACAGATTGTACTTATTTTACTTCATGCACTTTAACAAAGTCATTTTTGTGTTTAAATTACCTGTTTAACTGTTGTAGGCTACACACTCAAGTGTGATAGCCATTTCTGTGCATTTAAAGTCTTTTTTTATTGTATCTGCTTTATTTTCTGAAACAAAAAAAAACAAAAAAACAAAACAAAAAAAAAAACGTGTTTTCCCGCCTTTCTAAGCTGGTATAGTCCAGTTTTCAGGTTAGTACTGAATTCAGGTCTGTGTTACAAGTTTCTGTGTTTGCCCATACCTTACTTGGATAGAAAGAAGTTTCTCTGTTCACCTGTGAGAGAGGGGAGCTTTGAGCAGCCTATCTGTCCCTGGAGGAGTGGTTTCAGCCCAGAAATTAGTAGTTTATTGGCCATTTTGGGCTAATTTCTATCTCTTTCATTTCCCTGCTATAAAACCCACATTTGTGCAGTTTTGTGCGCCGGGCAGCGCCGGTTAGCTAGGGTATAACTATTCCCGGCACCACAAAGTCTACTGTTCAATTTTTCCTTTGGAACTAGACAAACTTTCAACTTAAGCACTCAAACCATTCACTTCCCAGCCCGGCACTTGCTCAAAACTCATAGCAAGCAGTAATAAACCTTAGCACTAAACCCCCCTATACTGTAGAGAAGGACAAGGCTCTCTATTTGACCTTACCAGCCAATCAGCAAAGCAGTTCACTGTACCTATTCAGGCATGTCCAAAGGGCAGTTTCAGGTGTACTCTCTGGTCCAGCTGGTGAATCTGGGCATTTTGAGGCAATGTTACAACTGCCTCATGTACACAGACAACCCTCTCTTCCTACCACCAAACATTAATACATGAGAGAGATGCAATTATACAGCCAGACTGGAGGCTAAGCTCTCTCAACCCAAGACTGGACCAGGCAGTCAAGAGGAGAAGGGAATTACTTGCATCACACCACCAGTCTCACACAGACCTATGAAACCAGCACCAGCAAAAAACACACATAAATACACAAAAACATACTCGGAGGCTCTAAATTAAAATCTGCAAAAGCAACAGAGGCCTCCAAAGCAGACATTCAAGCAACCTCCACCCCCAACACAAACCATGATACACATACTTCACAAAACCAGTGTGCCACGCTATTACAACCCTTAAGGCAAAATAACATACCCAACAGACTAGTAATAGGTGACTCTATAGTCAGGCACACTGACGTCTCACTCACTAGGCTGAAGAAGGAGAAGGTTACTGTTAGCTGCCTGTCGGGTGTCAGGATCCACCACATAACACAAGCACACAGGTCACTCCAGAACAAGTACAAATACGACTCTGTCATTCTCCATGTTGGTGTGAATGACCTGAGCCGTACCTCGCTGGACTTCATGAAAAGAGACATGGAGGAGCTCTCTGATCAAGTAGCCCAGGCCAGTATGACCCTGACCCTGAGTAGCATCCTGCCCTCACCAAGAATGATACCATGGTATAAAGAAAACATTATCAATTTCAACAACTGGCTAAACATCTGGTGTCATTCAAAGGGGATCCAGTGTCTGTCAGCCTGGGATGACATGCTTGACAAGCCATGCTGCTTCACTAGAGACGGCTTGCACCTGTCACCCTTAGGCTTTCGAATACTGGCCAAGACTCTTGCCACCCCCATAGAGCCTTTTTTAGGCAAGGCTCAAAAGACAAACCCACCGCCATAAATAGTACAAGTAATAAAAAACTGAGGGTAATGCTACTCAGTGCCAGAAGTCTAAACCTCAAAATGCATGCACTCGAGGCACCCCTCAGTATGGAGAAAATCGATATATGTGCAGTAATAGAAACCTGGTTTAAGGCTCCAGAGAGCACCCCAGCACTACCAGGCTACAACTCATACCATACATTTCAGCCACAAAACCCGGACCAAAATGCAAAAGGCAGGGGCGTATCTATATTCATCAAAGATACCCACATTTCCAGGTTAGTGGCACAGCACGATGTTTCAGAGATCATCCACGTGCAACTAAAAATGGGCAAAACTGCAATTCAAATTGTAGCTTGCTACAGATCACCCACCATGTCCCAGGACCCCCATTCCACATTTCTGGAAACATAGAGGTCCTAAGAAACACCCTGACATTGGGTGAATTCAATTACCCAAACATTAACTGGGAGAACTACTCAAGTACTAATGCCCTTGCCCAACATTTCCTAGAATTTATAAACTTAAATGCCCTGGATCAACTGGTCAACACCCCCACCAGAGGTGACAACATATTGGACCTGGTCATCACCAACATGGGCAACTGGTGTTCCACACCGGTCAACCCCTCGCTGGTTAGATCTGACTATAAACTAATCTCTCTGGATATCCACATTCCACCCCCACCCTGGGTCAAAGAAACCACCATGAAAAACTTTTCAAAAGCAAACTTCACGTTACTTAAGACCGAGGTGGAAAGTTTAAAAGCCGCCATGCTAAAGGATAACACTGTCCAAGCTGCAAAATCCTTTACTAATGCACTCTACGGGCACCTACAAGAATGCATGGATCGTGCTATCCCAAGCAAAACCAAGACTCACTCTTCCAAGAAAAAGAAACCAGTTTGGTGGACCTCTGCCATAAACCAGCTATACAATAGAAGGAGGAAACTAGTTCAGAAAAGAGTAAAACCCCAAGAAGGGAAGACATTCCTGATCAGTATCAGCAAGAAACTATGATCCCTCATAAAATCATCCAAGGCTAGTTTCGAAAGAAAAATTGCCAAGGACTCCAAAGATAACCACAAGGCATTCTTTAGCTATGTCATGAATCTAAGTGCAATTCTCAGATCTGCTCAGAATTAGTGCAGAATGGCACAAAATACAGTGAATTGACTGATATCGCCAACAACCTGGCAGACAGGGTTCAGTGCAAACTTCACCCCCTCTCACCCCCAAAAGGGCCCAAAACCATACCAGAAGAATGTAGTTCCCATAAAATCACAGACACTCAGGTTAAAACAGCCCTCTCCAAAGCCAAAAACACAGCATCAGTGGGACTGGATGGTGTCCCAGGCTGTGCCCTACATGAGCTCAAAGATGAACTAACCCCTCACCTAAACACACTGTTCAAACTCAGCCTCTCCACAGGCTACATGCCCATAGACTGGTGCACAGCAATGGTTATTCTGCTCCATAACGGTGGAGCCAAAACAGACCCTGGGAACTATTGCCTATAAGCCTGACTAGATTGGTCTGCAAGGCTATGGAGTGTATCATCATGGATCTCATTAACAGAGACATTGGGAACCTCCAAACACTGGACCTACCCGGTTCAGCTTTGTTAAGGGCAGATCATGCCTCCTAAACCTGGTAGACTTCTTTGAGACAGTTATCAAGGCTATAGATGAGGGAAAAGTGGTCCACACAGCCTACCTAGACCTCACAATGGCATTTGACACCATTCCCCATTCAGGCATTATAGACAAGCTCACCAGCCTGAACATAAACCCCTACATCACAAAATGGGTTGCCAACTGGCTCACAGACAGAACCCACATGCTAACAGTTGCTGGAGCCAGGTCTGACTCGAAACCGGTTGCAAGTGGCATTCCTCAGAGCTCAGTCCTAGGACCCCTCCTGTTCGGCATATACTTCTCAGAGGTACAGGCAAGCACAAGAGGACTATGGCAGAACAAGTTCGCAGACGACTGCAAACTAGGGGCTATAATTGACTCTCTGGCTGACACAGACATCCTCCAAAAGGGTCTTACTGAGACAGATACCTGGTGTCAAAACCATGGCCTCAAGCTAAATGCCAAAAAGTGCATAGTCATCCCCTTTGGAAAAAAAACAAAATACCCACAAACTACCACATAGGTGATAGCCCCCTAAATATGGAAAAAGTAATAAAGGACCTGGGGACCCAAGTAGATAGTAACCTCTCCTTTGATAATCACATTGCCAACATGGTTAGAAAATCCTTCTTTGTGGCCCACCTAATCACAAAAGGGTTTGCATCCAGATTGAAAGTGGTCATTGTGCCCCTCTACACATCACTCATCAGACCCATCATAGAGTAAATGCCCCATTTGGGATGTACCTTACAAGACACCTGCAACAGCTGGAAAGACCACAGAAGTACCTCACCAAGAGGATCACTGGCCTCAAACAGATGCCCAATGCAGCTCAACTGAAGAAACTCCAGCTGTACTTGGTTGCGTACCACCTACCCAGAGGTGATATCTGCCTGACATACAAGGCCATGTCCAACCCAGAACTGATGGACATGCTCCACCTAAATAAAACCATATCCCCTTGAGCCACATGCTCTAGGGATGTAAACCTCACAAAAACAATATATAGGATGTGGTGGAGGGATAGATTCCTGTCCCAGAGACTTCCCATGCTCTGGAACAAGATTCCAATCTACATTAGGCAGAGCTCCTCGCTAACATTCTTCAAGAGAAACCTTGACAAGTGGATGGGAAACAGAAAGTTTACCCCAGGATCACTTTAATGGCTCTGCTGGACAGAGGCACAGGGAACTAATTTAAGGGGGCGGCGAAAGCCAACACATTCCAGCTAGGCTTATAAATGCCTTTGGGCGGATAGCCTAGTACCTGCCTATGAACCTATGAACCTGTACATCTTTGCCTAGTGAGAAAGACAGGGAGAGAGAGAGTTTATTTTCACGAACGTCAATAAGAATTAGGTGAAAAAAGTACTTATTTAGTAAATATCCATTATCTGTCAAGAAAAGTGTAGATTTAACATTTGCAAATGTTATAGTTGCTAATATTATGGATGAAAATAATGTTGAGAAAAGTTCAGATGAAATTTCTTTTGGCACAACTTTGAAGCTCTTGCTGGATATCATATTGATGGAATGTCCAAAGATTAGAGCTAAACAAAGTGATTTGCTTCAGAGATTGGATTGTGAGGAGGAAATAAATGTTGAGAATGTTTACATGCAACCTAACACCATCTGATTTTTGCAGAAAAAGAAAGAAAGAAGCACATATGAAATGGTTCATTTTGTTTCTTTGAAAACAGAAAACAATTAGGCATAATTTGGTTGATCCTAAACATAAGGCTCAGAGAAATAACTTGCAAGTGATGGGAATCCCATAAGATCTCATAAAGAGAAAATGGGCAAAACTGTGCTGAAAACAGAAAAGGAAAAATTGCTGGTTTCATAACTAACATGTATTTTCTAGGTTTCAGTATCAGGCAAAATGTGTATAAATTGAAATAAAGTTTTTTTTTTTTAATCACAGTTTTCCTGACAAATTCTTTAATGATAAGTTTTATACTCCGATAAAAAGTTTAAATGATTTGGGAAAAAGTTACAGTGGTATTCATAGTTATTATGGGAATGCATAAAGAGAATCTACTCTGCATGCTTGCACAGGAAAGACTGGATTCATAGATGCCATTTATGGTAACGTGTAATGGCCAGAAATAAATTTAAACAAATAATGAGATGCAAATGCAAATTTATATAAATCCTTGTATGCTAATAAGTCCTTCTCCTGCATGTTTGCAATTCATAGTCATATATGGACATGTTTCTGTGATGTAACCAGATTCATTACCAAAGGTGTAATCTGACCTTTTCTATCTATTTTGCAACTAGCAAAAAATCTTACCCTTGCTGCTAGCATTATTTCCTGATTTGAGTCACCTGTCTTAGCAGACCCAAATCAGCTTGTGCCCAGTGCACTCATTGATGAAGAAGGCATAGATATAGACAGAGAGTAATGCATCATAAGTCATGAAATACTTAACAGATTAAGAGTGGACAGGGATATCATAAGAGCCTTAGTGAGCATGTATGGTCTCCACATGGGTACTGGGGGGGATTTGTGGCCTTTCTATACCTGTGGCTACTAAGGTATGTATAGCCCTCACCATACTTGACATATTGATCTTCCAGAGACAGACTGGGGGCACACTGGGTATCTCATAGGATTCTGCCTTGAGGAAACTTCAGCAGTTCCTGAATGCACTCTTGTCATGTATAGATCAGTACATCTATTTCCCAGACAATGCTTGCCTTTTATGAGGTGTTATGTTTCCCTGAAAAGCTCAGGGTGATGTACTGCACCCATGTTGCAATTAGGACCCTATCTGGACCTTGGGGGGAGCATAACCACAAGAGGGAGGGCTACTATTTCATCAACTGCTAGGAGTGCATTACCAACATGTCTACCCAACTTCCTGGCAGTGCACATGATTCCCTTTCTTGCACACTAGCTCACTCTATTGCCTTTTTCTGCATGGCACGATGCCAAGTAGTTATCCTGTTGGTAAGTGTCATTTCTTTATTACTTAAGTAGTTAATAATGGAAAAAGGCATTGCTTAATACTGAACAACTTTTTCATTGTTCTTTTCTGTGTGTGTGTGTGTGTGTGTGTGTGTGTGTGTGTGTGTGTGTGTGTGCATGTGAGTGTGTGTGTGTGTGTGTGTGTGTGTGTGTGTGTGTGTGTGTGTGTGTGTGTGTGTGTGTGTGTGTGTGTGTGTGTATGTGTGTGTGTGTGTGTGTGTGTGAGTGTGTGTGTGTGTGTGTGTGTGTGTGTGTGTGTGTGTGTGTGTGTGTGTGTGTGTGTGTGTGTGTGTGTGTGTGTGTGTGTGTGTGTGTGTGTGTGTGTGTGTGTGTGTGTGTGTGTGTGTGTGTGTGTGTGTGTGTGTGTGTGTGTGTGTGTGTGTGTGTGTGTGTGTGTGTGTGTGTGTGTGTGTGTGTGTGTGTGTGTGTGTGTGTGTGTGTGTGTGTGTGTGTGTGTGTGTGTGTGTGTGTGTGTGTGTGAGTAAAGTGTGTGTGTATGTGTGTGTGAGTAGAGTGTGTGTGTGTGTGTGTGTGTGTATGTGTGTGTGTGTGTGTGTGTGTGTGTGTGTGTGTGTATGTGTGTGTGTGAGTAGAGTCAGTGTGTGAGTAGAGTGAGTGTGTGTGTGTGTGTGTGTGTGTGTGTGTGTGTGTGTGTGTGTGTGTGTGTGTGTGTTTGTGTGTGTGTCTCTCTCTCTCTTTTGTTTTTCAGATGATGGTGGATATCCACTAAAGCCATGGCTCATGACACAAGTGAGAAATCCAAATGGAGCTTCAGAAGATAATCTTAATACAACCATGTCACAGATGGATATTTCCATTGAGAGAGTGTTTGGCATGTTGAAAAGCAGATTCAGATGCCAGGTAGTGCATAGGGAGGGGCCCTTCAGTATGACCCGGATACTGCATGCAGGATGTTTACTGCATGTTGCATTCCACACAACATGTTCATGAACCAGTCTGGTGGAGAAATGACCTCTGCTGTCAATGCAGCTCCCAGTCCAGTCCTACTATGACACATGATAACTATCTGGCAGCAGTAGTAACAGACCCATTGTGACAGGCTAGTGCATGGCATACAGATGTGCAGGTAAACATGCAGCATTTAGTCTGGAACTATGGACCATGGCATTTTAGTTAGTGTTTCTTTTCTTGTAAAAAACACATACAGTATAATTGATACATGCAGTAATATGTGTGGGCTGTGCAGTGTGGTGCATTGTCTGTTTTCACTGTTCATAAGACATTCCCTCTTATCTTGAAATATTTTTTTTATTATTTCAGAACAAGTAGTCATATTATTGCTCATAAAAGTCATGTTTGAGTGCCCACTGACGACTGCTCAGTTATTTGCCCTATAAATTCTGCTTAGATGGTGCACTTGAGTATGCATGTACTGAATTTCCTGAAGTCTTATGTTGCATAAAAAGAGTTATTTTAGTATATGAAATAAATGCAACACATTTAACACAAGTTCAAACCTTGCACTTGACTGGAAAATGTACCACGTTTTTTTTTTGTGTTATGCAATGTTTTTTTCAGTTTTAACTATTGCGTCATCAAAATGATTTGCTGTTCTCTCTCAAGGTACCACTCATCTGATTATTTTGTTTTGTTGCACACAACAAGCTGTGTCCTCAGAAATAACAGTTGTCAGTTGTACAGGGCTAAGGGTGACATGGCTACAATGGCCGAATACTCATGCAAATCAAATTTATTTGTTAAGGAAGGCTTCTCTTAATAGTGTGTAATAGCTGTTTTCTGATCTGGGTAATTGTTAGCTCTAACACTGATGAAATGAAACACTTGCTAATGGATAGGCCAGTAATGGTGTAAATTGAAGCAATTTGGATGTTATGATGTACAGCTTTCTTTCAAGATATTTCTTTAATTGTAATCTCTGCCATTACTAAAGTGAAATGTGTGCAGATGCAAAGTGCCCTAATACTGTGTTACATTTTCCACTCATGTATTCTAATGTATTTTTTATTTATTAATTTTCTTAATAACCATTGCCTTTCAAGTTAAAAATTGGCATCTCTGTGTAGAAATCTAATTGTAAGTACCTGAAATGTCTAGCCTGAATCACAGAGGTCAAGGTCAAATGTGTCATACACAGCATCTCCTAAAAATAGTGTAGGTAAAGGTGCATGTGATCTTGGGGAGGGGCTGTCGTGTAAGTTGGATGTTGACTTTCTGCAATGCCATGACCTACTTGATGCAGGAGATCTTACAAATACTGATCTGAAAGAGCTGCAGGACTAGGACCTCAAATGAGACGTTCTGCTATGTGTAGATAAACCCTGATATGACCTGCGTGGATATTACTGTGTTTGTCATCCCCCCATACTATTTACACTACCTTCTCTAGAATCACTTGTAGTGTGATGTGATATGTTCCCACATGTCAGTATTGTGCCCTGTCCTCTTCCCTGGCCAACAATTACTCCTATTTCAGTCTGCTAAGTCTTTGCTAATGTATGAATGGAGGCGGACTAAATGATTGGTGTGTCACCATACTACAGATCAATGTGATCATGGCATTATCAATTCTTTCTGCCATTTCCATATAGTGCTGGAAAACCTCATGTACACCCTGGAGGACTCTGACCATTTCTAGCTGACTCTCTGTAACAGTTCACTGAGACTTAACAATTTCATGGCCCATTTGCTGTTGTGCAGCCAATTCTTTATGTGTTCACTGGGAAAGTTGTGACATACGCCTGCACCTTTCTCCCCTGTATAAATATGTCACTGTGGACACCATTACCTGTGAATTTCTGCCATCATCCAGGAGGTGTTCCTGTGAGTCTGGAGATACTGGTGTAGAGGTTTGTAGGTTTTCTTTCCCTCTACAGCCTGTAGTGTAATGTCACCATGTACTTTCTTTGTGACCTAGTGTCACTTCCAGCAGATTTACAAACATATTGTGGAGTATAAAATCCTGACATTAAACTTGGTAAATGTGTGCCACGTTCCTCAGGCTGTCTCATAAATATAACTGTGTTAACATTATCCTCATCAGACATTATGCTTCTGATATCACTGACAATGATTTGCACAGCTGTACCGTTTGTTTCTGCTGCTGACCCTATACAGAAATAATTGAATGCATTACTACTCAGATGCTGACATACACTGCTGTATGCTGTGTAATGAGGTGTGGAGGATACTTACCATGCACACTCTGCTCAATGTCAATACGAACAGAACTGGAGATTTCACCTGTTAATAATTGTCATGTCTTGCATGTAGTTTATCTGCTTCGGCATTCATTTCTCTATGTGTATATGGTTATAGTGGTTAAACCACCCTTCCTGAGCAGATGTCTGTTAAAGCTGTATACACAGTAACAGCCAGTATCCACACCACTGCTGATTATGCCAGTGCCATCAGCATCATCTATTTCATACTCATCACCCCGAATGGAGATGATGTACTCCAAGTCAATTGTTAAATGAATATGTTTTTCAAGCCTCCTAGTAGTAATACTGGCAATTGAATTCTACCTTGCCTTTGCTCTGTCATGTTCTACCATATAATTGGCCTTCTTCTTACACTGTGTTAATGTGTGGTTCCTTCCACCAACAGCATTTATATCCATAACACTTGGTTCCAGGTCTTTGACCTATCAGCTTAAGTCTGCCTTTTCCAAAAGACGTTTGCCATATGTCCTAAGGCAGTGGTCCCGAAACTTTGCAAGCTGGAGGATCCCTTTTATAAAGGAAATGATTTGGTGGACCCCCTATAAGTGGCAGCAAACATACGTCACATTTGGATCAACTCCCCAACCCCCCAATCAGCTCATCCCCACCCACTACACAGCCATTTCAGTGTCCCATTACTTGGCTATTTCTCCCCAGTTGCCATAAGCACTGTTCAAAATTCTCTGTGTGCATACTGTCTTCTGCTTTACAATGATTACAGATATTGGATTTAATTTAAAACTTGTATTTCAAATTTTATAGCACAAACACTGATAGACATTTGCTAAAGCTAAGCAAAGCAATATAGATGAAAACAGACTTAGCATAAAAACTTCTCTGCCTTTGAAACTCACATTCACTGAAACAGCACTACAACCCACATTCAAAGAAAATGCGTCTGGCTGGTGGCCGATTAAGTTTACTTTGGGCTATTTAGAATGCATAGGTCCCTAGTGAACATTTTTAGGACCATGAAAAAGTTATTTGATTCACCTTCCTCATTGTATAATTAAATTTTAATATAAATTAATTAAATTATATCACTTTTATAATATAGCACCACTTGGTAGTACATGTTTTTAAATGTATAGTTTTGCACATTTTCCAGTAAGCAATGAAACAAAAGATATGAACCAATAATAACAAAACTGCCCAATTTAGAACATTTCAACCATAAAAGCCACTCAGTCTTCTGTCATTACAATCCACCAATATCAGTCAATATGCACAATCTCTGCAGAAGTAAGTCATCTGAATAATTTTACCTTAAAGAGATGTGTAACTAATGAAAATGTCACTGTTGGCAAACAACTTTATTTCAACGTTTCATCTACTAATTCAGTGCCTTCTCCTCCTGAATAAAAAATTGCCTACTTATACTCATTAAAAAAAAATGGTAAGCTGGTAATATTGCATGCATGGCAAACTGAAACAGGTTCATAGTTTCTAGGTATCTCATCCAGAGGTGGATGTATTCAAGACTTTAGTACTCCAACCCCTAAAAATACAACACAGTATCAGCAATCCATCAATATGCTGTGGGAGTAGAACCCACAGTCTTCTGCATTAAAATGCAAGCATGCTACCTGTTGTGCTGCTAACATGGCTTTTGAAATTATGTACCACAATAGTGATACCATTTGCTACCTAACAAAACAAAGCAGTTGCACATTGTAAACAGACTTAGCATGAGCAGCAGTAAATTTCTCTTCCCTTGAAGCTCACAATTCCTTGAAAATGCACTTGAAACTAAATACCTTGAAAAATGCACTTGCCATAATGGGGGACAGAGGGCCAAAACTAAGCACACATTTTAATTATTGCTCTTATAAATGTAGAAAGTTAATAGAACAACAAGGTTTGCATTAGTAAGAAATTTCTGAAAGCTATGAAGTTTAAAGCTCAAATATCATTAACGATTTGCCAGGGATTTTCCAGAAAAATACAATTTTATTAGACACAGACTGAAAATATGAGGCAAAAATCTGGACATTCTGCAAAAACCTCGACAGCTGAAGAGTATGCCCCCTACCTCTTACACACACCTCTTTCCCTATTACACACCACTACCTGCCTGCCTCACACACACACACACACACACACACACACACACACACACACACACACACACACACACACACACACACACACACACACACACCTTCCTGCCTCCCTACCTCTTATACACATACACACCTACCTGTCTCCCTCCCTCTTACACACACACACACACACACACACACACACACACACACACACACACACACACACACACACACACACACACTCACAAAATACCTCTCAACCTCTTCAGCACAAGAAATATGGACAAAGCCTATCATAATAGGGGGCACAAAGGGCCAAAACCAAGGATACATTTTAAATATTGCTCTTATGAACTTACCAAGTTGATAGACCAACAAGTTTTGCATTAGTATGAATTTTCTGAAACATATGAAATCTAAACCTAAAATGTCTTCTATTATTTTCTGACTTCAGTCCTCAATGATTTACCAGTGATTTGCCAGAAAAACACCATTTTATGAGAATCAGACCAAATAAGGTAAAATTATAGACATTCTGCAAAAATCTGAACAATTGACAGCTATACACAGGAACCCCCTTTTATTCAAGCCTTGATAATACAACAACAACAACAACAACAACAAAATACCTTCAAGTTCTGTTAGCAAGATTGTCTGGATTGATCATCAGCTCTGCATTAATTTCTATTTGCTGGCAAAAGGGAGAGAAAGCATACCCATACCCATACACATACAGTAACCAAAATAAATACAGGACCTGTCTTACTTGGAGGGAGCAGAACAGTTGTTTAAATTTCCCTCCAAGTTTTAACTGCTGGCACTAAACACAGGTCAAGTGAGCAGCTTCTCAGTGTCAGTCACAAACACGGAAGTTGCTTCTTCTTCTTCTCCTCTAAAAACTAAGGGCAAGCAGCTGCTTAGCCGCAAATGTGGAAATTAAGCTGCTCAGCCACAAACAGGTACGTTTCTTTCTTGTTTATTTATTTATTTTTTAATAAATTGTGGATGAGCTGTGCAACTTACGGGGTGAAGTCTTGGATGATTCCCAAAATCCAGGTGGGTGTAAGTGAGCTTGTGGACCCTTTGAATTTATTTTATGGACCCCCAGGTGTCCGTGGATCCCAGTTTTGGAAACACTATCCTAAGGGTTGCCGTGAAGTTGCAGTTCTCATCATGGCTAAAATTGTCCTTTCTCTGTCTGGATCATTGCTACTGCATTTTTTATTTATTTACTTATTTATTTATTTATTTATTTATAGAACACATATCAAACAATGACCAACTAAAGGCTCAGTCAAAGTCATATACTGCATTTTGATCAACACATCAGCCAAAGAAACAGCAATGAAAGCATCCCTGCATTCATCACCAATAAATTAAAGGTGTGAGTATAAAATATGTATGGTGACACAGCACCCATACTCATATGCATATACTGCAAGTGCAAATTGATCCAGTTAAAGCTGTGCTGTATTAACCTGTACAGCATCATCAACAACTGCATAATATAAAGGATTATGAGTGGTTTACTGATGCTAACCATTGTTGGCTAGGCTTACTTAGGCCCTTGGGCCCATAGCCTAGTACCTACCTATGAACCTATATCACTTCTGTGGCTCTGCTCAACAGGGGCACAGGAAATTAACTTTCTTGGGTGGGGTAAACCAGGAAATCTTGTTGGCTAGGCTTACTTAGGCCCTTGGGCTGATAGCCTAGTACCTACCTATGAACCTGTGAACTTATGTTATTATGTGTTCAAGTCCTTACCCAAACTAGTGACTGGTGCCAGAAGCATGGCCTCAAACTGAATGCCAAGAAATGCATCATTATCCCCTTTGGGAAAAATGGCATCCCCACTAATTATCACATTAATAACAACATACTAAACATGCAGTCGTGAGAGACTTGGGCACCCAGGTTGATAGCAAACCCACTTTTGACCACCACATTGCCTCTGTTGTATGGAAGGCTTTCTACATGGCCCACCTCATAAATAAGCTCATTGCATCCAGGAACAAGGAAGTCATAACATCTCTGTACTCCTGCCTTATCAGACCCATTATCAAGTAAAATGCCCCCTTCGGTATGTACCTTGCCAAGCACATGCAGCAGTTGAAGAGACCACAAAGGTTCCTGACCAGGAAAATCCAGGGTCTCAAACACCTATCCTATACAGATAGGTTAAAAGCCCTGTCCCTCTACTCAGCCTCATACAGACTGATCAGAGGTGACCTGTGCCTGGCATACAAGGCCATCTCAGACCTAGCCTTGATGGAGTTGCTGCATATCCATAAGACAAACTCCACTCAAGCAACCCAAACACAAGGCCTTAACCTGGTCTGTGACATTACTAGAACTTGGTGGGATAGATTTGTGTCCCAAAGACTCCCCCATCTGTGAAATAGACTTCCTCTCCATGTCAAGCGATCACCTCTCTAGCCCTCTTTAAGAGGAACCTGGATGACTGGTTGGGAAACAGAATATACACCCCTGGGATTCCCACCTGTGTCCCTTCTTGACCGGGAAAATAGCTGCTGACTTTTAGGGAACATGGGTGAAAGTTTTGACTAGGCTTATAAGGGCCTCTGGGCCAATAGCCTAGTATCATCCTATGAATCTATGAACCTATAACACATGGATGCCAAGGAATTCAACTGAAGATTGAAGCTGGAGAGGTGAATCTTGGCACTCAAATTGAAAAGACATAATATTACATTAGCAATGGTTTCAAAGACATAAAACATTTACTGAGCACTTTCAGAAAGGTAGTGTAACATTGTACTTTATGTTTACACTCACCTTCCATTCCTCTTAACTGCCCAGATTTTTGCCAAATGTCCAGAATTTTGCCTCATATGTTGGGTGTGTTCCTCATGAATTCCTAGCTTTTTGGAAAAATTTCTGAGGGCTGACAACACTAAATAATGGCATATATTTAGGTTTCAGTCTGCATATCCTTCAGTAAATCAGTTGAAGACACACCCAGTTTTCCTAGTAGCGTTCAAAGTTTAAAAGAAGTCAAGGACATATTATCAATGGATAGCAGGCAGAAACAAATCTTTTATTCTGACGCTTTCATTTGTACTGGTAGATTTTATTGCCTAGCATAGGACTTGAGCTTAATGACTTTAGCAGGGGGTGCTTAACATTTGTTAAGGTCAGGTCTTGCGCCACTCTAGCGCTTCACTGATTTATGTTTTTCTGAATATTGGAGTGTATCAGTGTGTTCTATGTGCTGCGGTAGTATTGCAAGCACTTACCATTGCACTGTCATCTTGTGCCATTGCTAACAGACTCGTGTCCTTCCTCTAACACTTTTTAGGGATTATACTGCTATTTTTTATTCATGAGTGACAGTCCGAAATTTCAAAGTAAAGCAGCAAGTATCCTGAAAACATTGGTGAAAATGCAGTGCATCAGACTTCTGTCACTTCAAATTATGTATTTATATCATGTGTAGCATAATCTAAAAGTGCCACAAAAAAAAAAAAAAAAGAATTAAAAAATATCCTCCATATTCATATTATGGCTACTTTACCATACATTTCTAGTGCTGCTGTTATAACTTCCCATTTATAAAGGACACACATGTCATCAGCATTAATATTAATCATCTGTGTCTGACCATCTGATCAGTGAAAGACACAGTTCTCGTAGTAGTCATTGTTACCTATCATCGATATGGACTGCTGTCCAATAATTTCTAACATTTTTCCTGTTCTTTCCTTAAGTTTGTATTTTCCTAAAACCATTTACCACCTATCTCGAGTGATGGCAACTTAATATAGCGGTCCTAAAGCTATTTGCATAAATTAAAGAACCTCTACATCTCTTTTATGCAAATTAGGCTTAGTTATGCTTATCTGCATAAATTGCAGTAATACTTGAGTGTGTAACTCAAGAAATCAATATAAATAGGCCCCGGGTAGCTGTGAATGAGCTGAGTACAATGTCACTGTGCCAAGCTGTCCTTGTGAATGCACAAACAACCTCGATAAATCTCATGTCCCTACGATTAATAAAGGGACAATAGAGTCAGATACAATTGAGTCTGCATAAACCTGACGCACAATCCACGCCCACTCTACGTATTATGACATATCTCATCACCTCAAATTAATCAATAGTTAACATGACATGATAATGACAGAATAACTAATTTATAAAATGAAGTAAAAAAATGAAGACAAACAAAGATTTTTTTCACTGATGCAATACTGAAAAAGGCATGTTTAAATAAATGACTAATGCATGACATTCAGGTATACTGTTCAAATAAGGATAATAACATTACAGCATTGAAGCAGAAACACATGCAAGAAACAAAAAAATAATGATTTCATGGCTGATTTTTATTTACCATACAAAAGAAATGTGAACGCATTCCTTAAAAATGTATATCTTTGTGACAAAGCAGTTTGATAAAACCAAACTTCCCAATAATAGCAGTTCCATGTCTAATTCCCTACTTGGCATCTGGGTTTGGTTTTAATGATTTCACATGCTAGAGGATGTGGTTCCAAACCTGTGTAGCACAACCCTGCACTTACATTCTTCATTCTGGTACTGGCACTTCGAAAGATGGCAACACCTGTATGGGAAAAGAGAGAGACAAATCTGCAATGTACTTACAAAATGTTTTACTAGCACCGACACACACACACACACACATGTATATGTATATATATATATATATATGTATATATATATATATATATATATATATATATATATATATATATATATATATATATATATATGGGTCTACTTCAGAAGACTGAAAAACCAAAAGACTGAATCACAAAATACTGAAAACTCAAAATACTGAAGGATGGAATTTGCCCCTTCTCCACTACTGTGTGATCTTGGAGTTGGTATATATAATTAGCAGGTGGTGTGTGGGGCATAGCCCCCCCACATGAGTGGTGCAAGGGGACTTGCCCCCTACAATAAAAATGTTTTCAGTATTTTGTGATTCAGTCATTTGTTTTGTCAGTCTTCTGAAGTAGACCCATACATACATACATGCATACATTTTATATATATCTATATAAAAATATATATATGTATATATATATATATATAATATATATATATATATATATATATATATATATATATATATATATATATATATATATATATATATATATATATATATATATATATATATATATATATGTATATGGGTTCCTATCTAATGGCTGAATTAACAGAAGACCGAATTATACATTCCCGAGATGAGTTTGCCAAACGTACACATTGCCGATCGGTTAAACTGCCAAATAACACTATGCAAAAGCACACTACAGTAGGGAAAGTGAATTTACGTGTTTCCCCACTGTAGTGTGGTCTCAGAGTTGGTGTATTTAAGTAGGGGGGGTGTGGGGGGCACATGTTTTATGGTGTGAACTAGTGTATTTAAGCTTACCTTAAGTTTCCGGTGCTTTGCTTGTGAAGTGCACCATGAATAACATTGTATGAGGTATGCTAGTGGACACATTCAGGTAGAGTTCACGTTCTATAAGGCGTAGTGTTATTTGGCAGTTTAACCGATCGGCAATGTGTACATTCGGCAAACTCGTCTTGGGAATGTGTAATTTGGCGTTCTGTTAATTCGGCCATTAGATAGGAACCCATATATATATATATATATATATATATATATATATATATATATATATATATATATATATATATATATATATATATATATATATATATATATATATATATAGATAGATATAGATATGTATGGGTTCCATTGGTTTGGTTGACAGGGAGTTTTGTTGGCATCTGTTTAATTACGCATTTGGTCACTTATACAGATGGTCGACAGGTGTGCAAGACTGACAGTCCCCGGGTAGGTAAAATTCCTTTTACCTGGGGATTGTGCTATCTCGGAGTTACTGTATATAGTTAGTGGGGGTGTGAGACATGGAAGGTGCAGGGATTCTTGCTCACCTGTAAAAAGCAACGCTTTAAAGATGCATGCACCAAGTTTCTTCCTTGGTGCATGTCTACTAGGTTATTGAAGTTTCAGTTTGATGTAGAATGGTTTATCTTCAAAATGTTGACCAACTGATGTAGAGAAACACAATGGAATTGTATAAACAGTTTGAAGAAAATGCCAAACACCCAACAAGACAAGCTATATAGAGAAATACAAATGTAACAAATGTCAGGACTTCATGCAGTCCTTCTGCTTCAATTTACATTGAAGAAAAAATCTTATTAGCACAAATGGAGTAGGTGCAAAGAAAGTATGAACATCTGTGCTTTGCTGTTTTCCTGCTTAATAAATGAAAGCACATTGAAGAGGTTAACTTGCTTGTGAATATGTAAAAAATTGTATTAAAAAAATGTTACATAATAAAGTTGTTAGTATTTTTAATTATTTTATAACTATTAATACAGAATTACTTCATACACAAAAATAATAAAATGAGTAAAGTGCATTCAGTACACTATTGCAGTACAATCCATATTGGCTAGAAATTTCATATGTATTACCATTTCTTATGTTACACCAATATATGGCATTAGTATCAGTAGAATGCAAATGTATAACCACTTCCTAGCAATATACTGATGGTTTCATTACATATGATGTATATGTTTGATAATATTATGTTACAGTAAGTGTATTTCAGGATTATATCCATGATGGTTGATTGTTTTCTACCAAGCTTATGGAAGAGGATATTAGTTTCTCTCTCAAATGATTAACCGCAAACTATAAAACCAATGATAACTTCTCTTTTAGTATATTTAGTCTGGCCCAGAAGTTGCAATTGCCTCTACTGGGATTGAGAATTTTAGACTTGGATTAGACTATGGTGGAAAATGGTTTGATATTTATTGAATCAGCAATGAAACCTTTGTGTATGTATTGGTGAAATGGAAGGAAACCACCGCGTGTCACAATGAGTGAGGAACTGGTTTTGTGCTGATAATTGTGCTGACTGAGCAGGTATGCGTTTTGAGTAGTCACTGCTTTCTACCTTCTTTTATGGAAGAGATTGAAATCTGCAGATTGTTTCACAGCAGAGCACACATGGTACACAACTGGTATGTTTTAGTGGTTTGAGTGAATACATTTCTCTATGGCTGAATGATAGAGACAAATCAACTATAGTAGAATGGTTTGGCAACTAACTGGGATGACTGAAACCAGAAATTGAATTAATGTAGATGCAGGGCTGGCTTGATGGATGGTATTTTGTGTTGTTATTCTGAAAATGTAAGATGTATAACAGGTAACAGGTAAAAGGAGTAATTAGCTTTAGCACTAAAGTACATCACAGCTTGTTTGATGGATAGAAAATTAAGTTTTAATGCAGTCTGATGATTGTAGTCAAGTAAGAAAGTGCTGTGAGTACAGTCATGTCAAATTTTCATTGATTTTGCTTTCCTCATTTCTTGGTCAAACATGAACATAATACACCACATAAATCATCAGTAGGTCATCATATTGAGGCTAGTTGATGGCCATTATATACCAATGTGAGTATACGGCTGGTATGGTGGCATCACTAATGTTTAACATTTATATTGCATAACACAGAACTCTGTTGGCCAAACTACACATGTATCTCAGTAATATAGAAAGAATAATAACATTTGAGCAACATAGTAATATAGAAGACAGAATAATAACATTATTATTTATACATTAATACAGTTACAATGGGAGACTTCAACTATACAGCATATAACGAGTGACTTTATACAACTAACAACAAATATACACAACTCTTTCTTAATTTTGATAAAGCTGACTCACGAGATGAAATTATCCCTTTCTCTGACAGAGGCACATATTAACTCAATCTTATTCTCACCATTGTTGACTCTGCCTGCTCCTCACAAAGATGACCCAATCCCTATATATATAATATATATATATATATATATATATATATATATATATATATATATATATATATATATATATATATATATATATATACACACACACACACATACATAAATGCATACAAATATTTCAAGCATTAGCAGCAGTAATACCTTCTAGCCTACCAATATTCCATAACAGCTGATCCCATAACGTGTCCAGGTTGTTCTTTAAAATATCTCAACTAGTGAGTGCTTTAATGTAATTTGGTAGTTCATCACATGCATCGGCTACTCACTTGGAAAACCAGTTAGTACACTTCTTATTCCTACAGAATCATCTACATACATGCATACAAATATTTCAAGCACATGTATTAATGCCTTTCTACCCTGCCAATATACCAAAATACTGGTTCCCGCTTGTTTTAATGTAATTTGGCAGTTTGTTCCATGCATCAGCTGCTCTCTCAGAGAACCCATTAGTAAACTTCTCATTCCTATAAAATCTTATACATGGGTTGCCTGATGATTCTGTAGTACTGTTTGATAACCCTAAACATTCCTAGAAATAGTTGCTTCTAAATACCCTATATACCCAAATAAGATATCCTCTTAGATGTCTATAAGAGACACTGTACAAGTTCAGATATTTTAGTCTTTAATAATAACTTAAAATTTCACATCCATGAATGCCCTTGGTATATATTTCTGCTCTTTCCAGTTTATTCACGCTTGTTTTCTTATACGGTTTCCATATTGTTATTCCATACTCAAGTTTGGGTCTAATGTAACTAACAAACAATAACTTCATAATTTCTGATTTCCTAGAATTTCACAAACAAACAAGGACAAGCAACCAAGTAAATCCACAAAAGAATGCCACAACTGTTGGAAAAGGCACTGCATAAATTACTTTAATACCATAGAATAAGCGCTTTTAGGTTCATAGGTTCATAGGTAGGTACTAGGCTATCGGCCCAAGGGCCTGTGTAAGCCTAGCCAACAAGGTTCTCTGGCTTATGCCACCCATGAAAGTTATTTTCCTGTGCCCCTGTCAAGCAGAGCCACAGAAGTGATCCCCGGGGTGTATTTCCTATTTCCCATCCACTTATCAAGATTTTTCTTGAAGAGTGCTAATGAGGAACTTTGCTTGACATAGATGGGTAGCTTGTTCCAGAGTATGGGAAGTCTCTAGGACAAGAATCTGTCCCTCCAGCATTTCCCATTTATTGTGGTGACAAGGTTTAGGTCCCTAGAGTGTGTAGCTCGGAGGGATTGGGATTTCTTTAGGTGTAGCATGTCCAACAGTTCAGGAGGCATGATCTGCCTTTCACAAACCAGAACTAGATGTGGTCCAGAGTATGGAGGTTACCAGTGTCTTTGTTTATGAGTTCCATGATGATGCATTCCATGGCCTTACACACCAGGCTCGTCAGGCAAATAGGGTGATAGTTCTCGGGACCAGTGGTGGCTCCCCCTTTGTGGAGTGGGATAACTGTTGCTGTGCACCATTCAGTGGGCACAAAGCCTGATGTGAGACTATGATTGAACATGGTGCTTAGGTGGGCAGCCAGTTCATCCTGAAGTTCGTGTAAAATGCAGCCTGGGATGTTGTCCAGTCCCATGGGGGCTGTGTTTTTGGCTTTAGAGAGTGCAGCTTTTACCTGTGTAGTTGTGATTATGGGGACTCTTCCTGTATAGTTTTGTTACTCATACAAGTTATACTTTTGATATATCTTCTTTAATTAAGTTTTTATTTTGACATTATATTGCCATTTGTTATTATTGTAATTGCTTTTTAATTATAGGGTTTTTTTTTTTTTCTTTTTTATGTGTATTTCTGTGTGGAGCTTTTCTCCCCGGGCCTCTACTGAAAATGGAAATATATCCAGCTAGACTAGCCCGGTCAACAAATGTAAAATAAATAAAATAAATTATGGGCCCTTTAGGAGGTGAGAGAGGGGTAAAATTAGCACTGAACCTATCTGCCAGGACGTTGGCAATATCAGTTGGTTCTGGAATTTTCATGCCGTTGTGCTGTAACTCAAAACAGATCTGGGTGTTGCCATTGAGATTCTTGACATAGCTATAGAATGCTTTGTGGTTGTCCCTAGAATCAGTGGGGATTTTGTTTTTGTAGCTAGCTTTGGAGGATATTATAAGGGATATCAGCTTCTTACTGAGGCTGATCAGGGAGCTCCTCCACTCATGGGATTTTACTCTCTTTTGCAACAGTTTCTTCCTTCTGTTGTAGAGTTTGTTTATGGCAGGGGACCACCAGATTGGCTTCCTTTTTTTGGAGGATAGCGTCTTGGTTCTGTTTGGGATAGCACGATCCATGCACTCGTGTAAGTGCTTATAGTGTGCATCTGTGTAGGATTCAGCAGTCATAACTGTATTGTCCATTTACATGAGTATCATGAAGTTCGCCACTTCTGTCTTAAGAAGCATGAAGTTGGCTTTGGAGAAATTTTTTACCTTGATTTCCTTAATGGGGGGGGGGGTGGAGGCGGAATGTGGATATCTGGGGTGATTAGCTTATGGTTGGATCTGACCAATGAGGAGTTTATTTCAGGTGTGGAACACTGGTCACTCATGTTGGTAATGTCTAGGTCTAGGATATTGTTGCCTCTGGTGGGTGTGTGGATAAGTTGATTCAGAGCATTGGAATTTATGAATTCCATAAAGCATTGAGCGATGGAGTTCATGAGTAGTTTTCCCAGTTAATGGTGGGGTAGTTGAAATCACCCATTATTAGGGTATTTGGTTGAACCCTAATATTTTCCAGTATATCAAGAATAGAGGAGTGGGAATCCTAAGGCATGGTGGGAGATCTGTAGCAAGCTACAATTTGGATTGCAGTTTTGCCCAGTTAGTTGCACTTGGATAACCTTGGATGCATTATGCTGAGCAACTAGTCTGGAGGTGTAGATATCCTTAATGAATACGGACACACCTTCGCCATTGGTGTTCCGGTCCAGGTTAGGTGGCTGAAAAGTGTGGTATGAGTTATAGCCAGGTAATGCAGGGGTGCTATCTGGAGCCTTGAACCAGGTCTCAGTCACTACACAGATATCAATGTTCTCCATTTTAAGGAGTGCCTTGAGGGAGTGCATTTTGAGATTTAGACTTTTAGCATTGAGTAGCATTACTCTCAGTTTTTGTTTGCTTGTTCCTGTTACAGTCATTTGAACCTTGCCTAAAACAGGCACTATAGGGGCAGCAAGACCATTAGCCAGTATCCAGAATACTGGGTGTGACAGGTGCCGGCCATCTCTGGCATAGCATCATGGTCTGTCGACCATGTCGTCCCAGGCAGACAGATACTGGATCCCCTTAGAATGACACCAGAGGCTTAGACAATTGTTGAAGTCAATCATTTTGTCCTTGTACTGCGGTATCATTTTGGGCGATGGCAGGATGCTACTCAGGGCTAGGGTCATACCTGCCTGGGCTACAAGATCGGAGAGCTCTTCCATGTCTCTTTTCATGTAGTCCAGGGAGGTATGTCTCAGGTCATTCACACCAACATGGACAATGACAGAGTCATATTTGTACTTCCTGTGGAGTGACCTGAGTGCGTGGGTTATGTGGTGGATCCTGGCACTTGACAGGCAGCTGACAGTAACCTTCTCCTTGTTTAGCCTGGTGAGTGGGATATCAGTGAGCCTGACTATAGAGTCACCTATGATTAGTAAATTGGGTACGTTGTTTTGCCTTATAGGCAGTGGTTGAGTGGCACACTGAGCCTGTGAACTATGCATCGTTTGGGTTGTATTGGGAGGTAGAGGTTGCTTGCATTTCTGCTTTGGAGGTCTCTGTTGCTTGAGCACATTATTATTGATTGCCTCTGCAAATGTTTTTGTGTTTCTATGTGTTGATTTTGGTGGTGTAGGTTTAGTGGGACTATGTGCTAAGTGTGGTGTGGTGCAAGTGTTTACCTTCTCCTCTTGACTGTCAAGTTCAGTCGGTTGGAGAGAGCTTTACCTCCAGTTTGGCTAGAAAAGTGCATCTCTTACAGGTAGGGGTTGTCTGCGTACATGAGGCAATTGCTACATTGCCCCATGATGCCCAGATTCATCAGATAGACAGGAGAGGACACTGGGAGCTGACCCTTGGACATGCTTGAATGAAAAAGCTACTTTCCTCTAAACAAGTGAGGAAAGTGAGTATAACAGCTGTTTTTTTCTAAGCAAGTGAGAAAAGTAAGTACAAGAACTGTTTTCCTCTAGGTAAAGAGGAAGGTTGAGTGCTGTAGTAATTTGTAGCTTATATAGTGCTAACAACAAGTGCTGAGCATGAATAAGCAAATTCAAGTGCTAAAACTAAGAAACTGTACATGGATCTTGTGGTAGATAGGCTACCTAGTGCTTACCACTCCCACTGATAAGATAGAATGCTTCCGTCCAACACAGAAAGGCTTGGAGGGCTCAGAAGCTTACAAAACAGTCCTGGATACAGCAAATCTGTATCTGGACTAGACTAGTTACAGAAAAGGTGGGAAACAAGTGCAAAAGCAGGCTTTTAAACCAGAAAGCTGAAAGAGATGGAAAAACTGCCCAAACGGCCAATAAACTACAATTTCTGGGCCAGAAACCACTCTTGTGGTAGATAGGCTACCTAGTGCTTACCACTCCCACTGATAAGCTAGAAGACTTCCCTCCAACACAGAAAGGCTTTGGGAGCTCAGAAGCTTACAAACAGTCCCAGATACAGCAAATCTGTATCTGGACTAGACTAGTTACAGGAAAGGTGGGAAACAAGCGCAAACGCAGGCTTGTAAACCAGGAAGTTGAAAGAGATGGAAAAACTGCCCGAACGGCTAATAAACTACAATTTCTGGGCCAGAAACCACTCTTGTGGTAGATAGGCTACTTAGTGCTTACCACTCCCATTGAAAAGCTAGAAGGCTTCCCTCCAGCACAGAAAGGCTTTGGGGGACTCAGAAAATTACTCACAGTCCTGGTTACAGCAAATTTGTAAATGGACTAGACTAGTTACAGGAAAGGCAGGAAACAAGCTTAGAATTTTTTTTTGAAAGTAGAAAGGGAGAAAGGAGAAACAGAAGATAATTCAAAATTAAGGACCTAAGTGGCTTGCCCTTCACCAAATATTCTCTCTGTATTAGGTAGAGTGAGCAAGTGAGACTAGACTGGAATAGAGCTAGGATAGAGCTGAACAGATGGGACTGGTAGGAGTGCCTGAAGTCAAAATTTGATCTCACTGCACTCGGTTGAGTGAGCAAATGAGATAGACCCAGGAGGAGTGTTCAAACACAAATTATCCGATTACCTACATGACTTCATCAAATAAAAATGCAAGTTAAAAAAATCAGACATTTAAATAGCCCTCCAAATGTCACACGTTCACCTAATTTGGGTGATTTAAAGTGATATACTCTTAATACAGAATTTAACCTCAAAAAAGATAAAGCACTAGTAAAACCATTAAGTAAAATCATAAATATTCACAAAATGCATATAAAAATATGCAACAAAATGCATGAATATCAAAAACTGTGTGTATAAATATATTCTATCCTCTTCATTACTATTTACTAAATGCAGTTACAATGTCTAATAAAATATAATAAAAAATATGTGTGTGTAGATATATATATATATATATATATATATATATATATATATATATATATATATATATATATATATATATATATATATATATATATATATATATACATATATATATATATATATATATATATACTGGAGAAAAAAACAAACCAAAGAATAAATGCAGAAGGTAGCAGTCTGCGATACAAATCCATGAAATGTGAAGAGGTTTAAAACCTCTTCACATTTCATATATATATATATATATATATATATATATATATATATATATATATATATATATATATATATATATATATATATATAGCTATATATGCATTATATTTATCTATATGTATCCTGTTACTAAAATCAGTGGCATAGTCACAAGAAACAATATGTTTCCTAGCACTTATGATTTTACGAGCAGTCTGGTCCATTTAGAGACACACACAAGAGCGACCACAGGCAGGTTCAAGGGGGTGCACCTGCAAATCCATGGAACTGTCTGCCTGAGAGATTAATGTTCTTTTAATTAAAAATAAATATGTCATTTTTTTAAGGACATTTTACTTTAAGAATGTCCTTTGCATCCAGTTGCACAGATGCAAGAGGTGTTTGCGACCTGTTCTCATCTTCTGCATCCATGCAACCGATGGGGTACATCTTCACCTTCCACACCTGTGTGCAATTTGAATTCCAGAAGTCATTTGGGTGATGGACGAATGTACAAGTGAGAGGTAGGTGTGTGCATATGTTTAAGTGTTTAAGAGGTGTGTGTGTGTGTGTGTGTGTGTGTGTGTGTGTGTGTGTGTGTGTGTGTGTGTGTGTGTGTGTGTGTGTGTGTGTGTTTGTAAGAAATCAGTAGGGCTTTGTGGATGTAAGAAGTCGGTAGGTACATAGGAGTGTGTATGCCTGTTTGTAAGAAACAGGTAGGTAAAGGTAGGTGTGTGTGTGTGTGTGTGTGTGTGTGTGTGTGTGTGTGTGTGTGTGTGTAAGTGTGTGTGTGTGTGTGTGTGTGTGTGTGTGTGTGTGTGTGTGTGTGTGTGTGTGTGTGTGTGTGTGTGTGTGTGTGTGAATAAGTAGGTGTGTGTGTGTGTGTGTGTGTGTGTGTGTGTGTGTGTGTGTGTGTGTGTGTGTGTGTGTGTGTGTGCGTGTGTGTGTGTGTGTGTGTGTGTGTGTGTGTGTGTGTGTGTGTGTGTGTGTGTGTGTGCGCACGTGTGTGTGTAAGAGGATTGTGCATAAGAAAGAGGGAGGTAGGAGTGTGTGTAAAAAGGAGGGGGGTTCATTCCTCACAATTATCCATATTTTTGCCTCATATTTTCTGTTTATTTCTCATAAAACTGTGTTTTTCTGGCAAATCATTGAGGACTGAAGTCAGAAAATAATGTAGACATTTGAGCTTTAAATGTCATATCCTTTAGAACATGCATACTTATGCAAAACCTGCTATTCTATCCACTTTCTAAGGAAGTAGGGGGATCATACCTCTCAACTTTACAGATTTTTAAAGAATGTCCAGATTTTTGCTTATATTTTTGGTCTATTCCTCAAAAAAATTATTATTTTTTTTTGACAAATCACTGTGATGAGCTAAGGCTAAAGTTACTAAATAATGACATGTATTTTAATTTCAGACTTCAGATCCTTCAGAAAATGCCTTCTAACACAATTCCTGTTTTTCTAGCAACTGTCGAACTGTGCCCCTAGAGCAACATTTCATGCGCTAAGAGATTGAGAGGTACGTGTGTGTGCGTGTGTGTGTGTGTGTGTGTGTGTGTGTGTGTGTGTGTGTGTGTGTGTGTGTGTGCGTGTGTGTGTGTGCGTGTGTGCATGTGTGCATTTGTATGCACGCGTGTCTGCTCGCGTGCATGTGTGGGCATTTATGTATGTATAAGAGAGAGGTAGCATACTCCTCAACTGTCCAGGTCTTTACAGAATGTCTAGATTTTTGCCTCATATTTCTAAAAGGGATATAAGTTGCTAAATAATTACAGACATTTGCGTTTTAGATTTCATATCCTTTAGAAAAATGCATACTAACACAAATCCTGTTATTCTAGTAATTTTCTAAGTTCATGAGAGCAATATTTATAATCTGTCCCTATTTATTTTAGGCTTTGTCCAGACTTCTTGCACTAGGAGGTTGAGGTGTGTGTGTGTGTGTGTGTGTGTGTGTGTGTGTGTGTGTGTGTGTGTGTGTGTGTGTGTGTGTGTGTGTGTGTGTGAGTGAAATGCCCTAGTTAGAGTTAGCAGGTGGAATGCATTTTCAAGGAATTGTGAGCTTATAAAGAAGAGGAGTTTGCTGCTGCTCATGCTAAGTCTGTTTAAAATTTGCAACTGTTTTGTTTGTCTGTTTAGCAAATGGTATCACTATTGTGGTATAGAAGAGCAAAGCAGTGTTAGTAGCACAAAAGGTAGCATACTTGCATTTTGATGCACCGGGCTGTAGGTTCTACTCCCACAACATGTAGATTTGTGTTTTAAGGGGGTGGGGTGCTGCAGTTCTGAGTATGTCCTCCTTTGAATGAGATACCTAGTGACTATGAATATTTTTTCAGCTTGCCACTCATTCCCTATTGCAATATACCAGCTTACCATTTTTTTATGTAACATAGGCTAGTTATTCTTCCAAGGCAGCAAACACTGAATTTATAGATGAAACACTGAAATATAAAGTTGTTTTCGAGCAACAGCCTCTTCACTAGTTTCAGATCTCTTTAATGTGGAATTATTCAGATGACTTTTACTTCGCAGAAATTGTGCATATTGATGATACTGGTGGATTGTAATGACAGAAGTTTGAGTGGCCTTTTATAGTTAAATTGGGCAGTTTATCAGTATTAGTTGATATGTTTTGTTTCATTGCTTACTGGAAAAATGTTCAAAACTATAAATTTAAAACACACTCTAACAAGTGGTGCTGTATTATACAAGGGATGTAATTCAATTATTATGGGGTGGCCAAGGTGGTGCAGCAGTTAGCGATGCCATATCGCAGCAAGAGGTTCTCCGGTTCGATCCTCAGCTGGGGTGCCTTCTGTGTGGAGTCTGCATGTCCTCACTGTGGTTGCGTGGGTTTCCTCCGGTTGGTCCGGTTTCCTCCCACATCCCAAAGACATGCTGTAGGTAGATTGGACACTCTAAATTGGCCCTCGGCATGAGAGTGTGCATGTGTGTTCCTTCTGTGGAAGGTTTGGTGCCAGGCTGGCAACTCAACACCATAAAACTCCACTGCCAATCATGAATGGTCAAGGTGTAGTAACCCCTAACTGGGAAAAGATGATAATTCAATTATTATATATTATAATTAATACAGTCAGGAAAGTGAATCAAAGAACTTTTGCACGGTCCTAAAAATGTGTGCAAGGTACCTATGATTTGAAAACAGCCCAAAGGTAATCTTAACCCACCACTGGCCATATGCATTTTCTTTGAATGTGGGTTTCAATGCTGTTTCAGTGAATGTGATTTTCAAAGGTAGAGAAGTTTTAATGCAAAGTTTGTTTTGATTGTAAGAGTATTGCTTTGTTTAGCAAATGTCTTTCAGTGTTTGTGCTATAAAATTTGAAATAAAAATTGTAAATTAAATCCAAATATCTGTAATCATTGTAGAAGTAAAGCATAAAACAGTGTGTGCACTGAGAGTTTTGAACAGTGTTTATGGCAACTGGGGAGAAATAGCCAAGTAATGAGACACTGGAATGGGTGTGCAGGGGGCTGAGTGGGGGCAGGCCAGGTTCTGCAACCCCCTGCAAAAAATCTTGCTGTCTCCCCCTCTGATACATACTTAAAACAAGGGGCCAAACCAAAGAGAAATTATTCGAACAATTGCAGCAGGAAGTAAGGATTGATAATCCTTCTGACTATATGAGTAATGATGGGACTATGGTACTAGTTTGTAAAGACAGTGAAGATTTTTAAATTTATCATTTTTCTTCTAAGAATCTTTCAATTCAACATGCTAACATTTTGTCTTGTTCCTGCAAGAAGAATGAATATTACTAATACACTGATAGATCTCAAAATGTTCATACGCAAACTGAATTTGGCCCTCTGGTTTCATGACAGGGATGGTGTTTTTGACTCCAACCATTTACACAGGCCCAGTGTTTTTAACCCCCCTATTAATTAGGATGTGCATGTGTTTGAAAAGGTTTGTGAACTTGATATTTGTAAAATATTGGAACAACCTTGTAAAGCTAAATATTTTAACTTAACTAAAGAGGAAAATAAACTTTTTCATGATATTGCAAATATTTTTAGTTTTCTTGAGATGGATAATGGGGTGGCCTTATGGTAATGCACCAAGTTTATTATTTAAATCAGGTGAATACTTTATTAATGGAGGAGAATCATGAAGAGGTCTCAAGAAACAAAATTCATAATGCCTTCACTAAAATTGTTCTTTTGTTGGATGATATGATATTTCAGTGCCAGATCTGAAGTGTGAGTATGATTTTATGTACAATGATAACCCAGCCATTGCTAACATTTTTGGTATTCCTAAAATAGATAAGCATGGTACATCCTCCCTTTAGACCTATAGCTGATGTCACATGGTCCAAAACATTTTTGTAGACAATTTTTTTATTCTAGTGTAAAGAAAAGTTTAACCAACATTGCACAAATATGCAAGGATTCATGCATCTTTTTAAGTTTATTGAAGAATATAGTTTTTCAGCCTGAAGCCATCTTTGTTATCCCTGATGTGCATAGCTTGTATTCTGTAATAAATATCTCATGATGTGGGTTTATACTGATTTGAAAAGCAATTGTTTAAAAGCACTGATTTAGACACTGATAAAATTAATGCAATGGTGGTCTTGATAGATGTAGTATCTATTTTTTGAGAATCGGTATTTTAGGCAAACCACTGGAGTGGCCATGAGGGGTGGCTTGTGCCCCCATGTTTGCCAGTTATGATATGGCAGAATGGGAGGACCAATAAATATTTAACAGCGAATATAAAAACAGACTCTATATATCAGATTACTGGATGATATATTCCTTCTCGGGAATAACAAAGGTGATAAGCTCCACTTTCTCAAACTCTTACCTCCATTTTTCTAGTTGGCATCCTAGGCATCAGAAGAAATCAGTTGTAAAAGGTCAATTGGTACATCTTACCAGGATGATTTCTGAATCCAGTAAATTCTATAGTGAATGTGATAATGTAATAAATATGTTTATAAAAAGGGGTTGCCCTGTTAACGTTTTGAATGAAATAAGGGAGGACGTAGTAACAAAAAGAGAGTTGGGTATTTACACTCCTATTCTTGGCAGTAATAATATTGTTAATCGTACTATTGAGACAGCACATATGACTACATCCACTTTTGATATGTATAGAAAATTGTTCATTACTATCTATACATTGGAAAGTTTTGAGATTTCTGGATGCATTTATAAAAACTGGAATTTATTTTCATCTGATATTAGTTTGTGGAAAAGAATTAGGAGACAAACCTCATATTACTTATAGGAGGGATAAATTGTTTAAGAAATTTCTTGAGTCCAACAAGATGATGAATGGAGAAACAATTAGGCATAGATATGGAACCGGTAGATGAGGTTTTTGCTCCCAATGTACGAACATTATTAGTGGTGATGTTTTTACTGTGACAGGGATAGCATATAAAATCAATGGACCCTTCTATTGTTGTTCTAAAATGTGGTTTATTTGTTTGATGTTTATGTTGCCCTGCCTTTTATGTGGGAAAAACATCTAGAAAGCTCAAGGACCGTATATATTAGCATTTATTAGATCTCAGAAAAAAATAAAATAACTAATGCCTTGTATAAGCACACAGTTGTTTTTGACCCACACATATTTGGACATCGAGTTATCAAACAAGTCAAGAATGACCCCCAGGGTTGGATATTGGATGAACATTTGAATATTAGTGAGCTCAAATAGAAGCTCAAGATTAAATACTACTAATTTCCCTGGGTTAAATGAGGCTTGTTCTATAAATCATATTTTAAAGTTAAAACACTTTGATATTATGTGATTGAATACTATGTCAGTTTCATTGGTTTATTTTAATCATGTGGCTTTTATTGGAATGGTAATTCATTTTGTTTATGATATTATTTTAGTTCTGATGAAGAAGAATGAAAGCACTTTACTCTGGAATAAATGTTGGCTTTTGCAATAGCTGGCTCTGAGTGCTGTTCCCTACAGGTGCTGCAACAGGTGTTTGTTTTTACTGATTTGGTTCATTCACCTGCCCGGGTTCCTAGTTTCTTAACTATCTTGCTGAAGTTTGGTCTTGCTTGTTATAGTCAGTTGTATTTGTTTCCAGTCAAAATGCAAGTTTGTCAAGGTACATGTACATTAAAGTATCACTCATTATAAATACTACGTGGCTTTGTCATACTGCAAAATATACTGTAAACTGACATTTGACATCAATTCTCATAATACGTTCTTTTGCAGTTTATTACACATCATGTAATTTAGGTATTAATTTTAATAATATTTTTTTCTTTATATCTCTTATACATGCAGTTTTTATAATGTTCTTCCAAATGTTTTCAAGCAACACAGATACTGAGGATATGTTGCCAATTGCCAAGTAAGACGAAAGGAACCACTTGACATCCATCCTTTGAGCTTTAAATCCCCATTCTTAAAAAGGTAATATATGAAACATCCCCATTATCTTTCATATATATATATTATGATACTTCTAGTATGTCATGGGTTTATTAAACAGTAAATACTCAATACAACTTAAAAATGTATAGGTTGCTGGTGACTCCCATGTCCCTCATGGACAGGGGTAGTCAGTGTTTATCATAGACTCAATCTGCAAGTTACATCTATCTAACCAGGGACAATTGAGACAACTCGGGATTAACATGGCTAGGCTTGTAAGGGATACTAGCCTAGTAGTCTCCCATGATTAGATGGCCCAATCACCATGCATGCTGAAGATTTAGCATACACCAGTAGAAATGAATCCACTTCCTAAAGTATTGTTGAGTCTCTGGGCTTTCTATTAAGATATGCTTAATGCATCCTTAAATCTTACAAGTGACAGGGCAAAACATGAGGAAAATGAGAGATGCTCTGCAAAATTCTTGATAGTTTAAAGGTATTGTTATTCACTACTGTGATCAATCATACCTCTCAACTATCCAGAATGTTTTTAAATGTCTGCCATTTTCCTTATGTGTTTGGCATGTCCCTCATACAATTTCTGATTTTCTGGTAAACTTCTGAGGGTGAGGGGTTTTCTGTAAGACAATAATGTCAGACATTAGAGATTCATCTTTGAGACTCTTCAGGAAAATAAAAAACAGAGTGAGAGACAAAGCTCTACAGAACTGATCTATTTTCCATCTTCTGCCTTGCGTTTCACTGATTTACCATATATTGTTCCCCATATTAGCAACATATAAATGGCTCAGCTCTGTGAATCAGTTGTTCTTGTTTCTTTCGGCTTATCCTGGTTAGGGGTCACCACAGCGGAACTCCAGTCCGCTAATGTTTGGTAGTGGATTTTTATGTGTCGAGTTACCAGCCCTGACGCACAACCTTCAATGAAGGCACACCCATTCATGCATGCCTCCACACAGAAGACACTCTAGCTGAGAATCGAACATGACAACATCTTGCTGTGAGTCGACAATGCTACCGCAGCACCACTACCGCGGGTCAGCTCTGTGAATCATTACTGTTTCATTTTACTGACCTTCTCACAACTGTCGAATTCTGATTCTGTTTCTGGCCTTCAAATCAAATAAAATATAGCAATATATTATGTTCATGTCTGTGTAAAGCAGAGTTTTGCATGGTGATGTGGTTTCATAAGAAGGGAGAAGATGAAGTTACTGCATAAAGCCAGACAAGGTTAACTTGCATTACCCACATACAAACCTGAAATACCACTATTGTACAATAATATTGTTTGAAAAATATGTCTTATCTTTTAGATGTAATGCCATTGATTTTTTTTTGGAGAGTGATAAGCACTGTACTATGAGTATGTACTCCTGCTTGTGTGATGATGTTTGCACAGTATTGCTTAACTTCAGTATCTGACCACATTCAGAGTGTCAGCTATAGTTCAATGGACTTGACATTTTAAATTCATATGTTCGGTTTTCTGCTTTAAGAAAGATAATTCTAAACTGGGGGTGAGGGAGTTGAGATTTTGTAAATAAGGTTTAGCTGGCTTTTTCAAACTGGAACTGAAAAATGCAGTTATACCATCTTATATCATGATTGCTGTGATGTTTTCTATTTAAGCACGGCTATCAAATTTATAGTTGTAGGCTGAATGACTAACTTATCATGATTTGTATATTCACATTTTGCAGAGTATTAAGGCTGTTTCCTGGAGGATCAATCATAACAGTTATTTTGTATGTGATGATTCCATTCCAGCACTTCTTTGACACCACCTCAATTCTATGTCATCAGCATAAAAAGATTAAGCGGGTAGGTTTAGTTATATTCAAATCAACAATTGAGTTAGCAAGAGACTGAGTCATTGCAATGGAATATTCCTGTATTTGAAAAGCATTAGCTGACAATTGCCATATGTAAAGCTAGTACTCTTCACCAGATTCTGCAAAGTGTGAGGGGTTTAATCTACCTATCCATTCAGCTAAGGATGGCGGAGGTAGCATTTAAAAACTTTAAACATATCAAACTCTTGACTTATATACAAATAGGAACTTCTGTCTGATATGACAACATGATGTATGCCTTATCTTAAAAATATACACTTCAGCGTACTTACACTTGCACCTGCGGGCATTCATAGTTTGTCTCAATTTTGTCATTTCAAAATATGTGCAATAATGTTCTACACATTAAATAATTACTTCTTTGAACTGAAATAACATCCCACTAACTGTTTCATGCTCTATGTATGTAACTATAGATTATGTTAAGGTATGGGATTGCTGCTGAGTATTGCTAGCTTGGGACTATGCTTAGTCATCAAATGGACTAAACATCAAATGGCAAAAGATCAAACTCAATTCAGTGAACATTTATTCATCAAATGTTCACTTCAGAGAATGGGTGAGACAGGGAAAGTAACTAATTGGCCAACACTTCTCTGATCACACACTGCAGTATTTCAAACCTACCCAGGTGGGAATCTTCACCCCCACACCCCCCAACTATATATACCAACTCTGAGACCACATACAGTGGGGAAAAGGGCAAATTGGTTTGAAATACTGAGGTGAGGGAAGCAGATATGTATGCAGTCCCACAATTACAGAGCTATACGTATAATCAGTTTTGAGGAGGTCCATGCCTTCTTCAGAATGGGGAATATATAGTCTTGTTATGTACTTATAAATCATTTGATGAGCTTGAAACATCCTTCTTATTTTCCTATATAACCTATCCAGCACCTTTCAGAGCCAGTCAATCACTCCAAAACTGTAAATTAGGACAGGAAGAGCAAATGCGTTTATAGTCTGGACTTTATTCCTAGACGAAACTAGATGTCAATGTTGTTTTTAAAGTTTTCTAAAAATAATTTTATTTGCATTTGTTCATGTTTTGTTGTTGATCCTTCATTAATACCCAATTTTTCATACACTCCCTCTTGCTCAAGTTCTTTTTTTATCAGATTTCTGTCCCAAACTGATATTTTCTTGGTGCTGCAACTTTCCTGCTTTAAAGGCTGCTTTTGCACATTCATCAAGACCAAATGACATTCTTGTATCATCTGAAGAAGTTTTGTCCACTTGCGGTTGTTCTTTGATTTCCTTATCTGATGAAATATACAATTTTAAATCATCTACAAAAAGAAGATGCAATATCTTTACACTTTGCTGATTTCTGGGAGACAGATTATAGCCATAATCTAGTCTGCTAAACAGACAGCTTAATTGGTTAAGGGCAAGAAAAAAGAGCAGCGGTGATACAGTCACCCTGGAATATCCTCTTTTGAATTTCTATCCCTGGAATAATAATTTGTCCTTTATCATGGCTTAACTGCAAAGTTGTTTGCCACTGTTGCATGGCTGCTGTAATTTAATTGATCAGTATAGATTTTATGTTATACATTTTAAGCACTCTTTTATTCATGAATGTAGGATACTATCAAATGCTTTTTGTAGTCTCTCCATGCCATACTTAGATTCTTATCCTTTATACAGTTCTCCATTATGACCTCATTTAACAACAAATGATCCTTTGTTCCATACTACTTTCTTTTATTACTCTTTCTTATATTGCCATGATTGAGTTTTCTTCTAAATGACTATAATCTCTACTGTCATGACTTCCAGTGTATAGTTTACATGTCGTCGGAAGGCAAGTTATTGGTCTATAGTTTTTAGACAAGCTTGTAGGTTCCCTCTTAAGTAGGAGTATTGTTTTTTCTGTTGTTAACTAGGCTGGCGACTGTTTGAGATGCACATATAGATGTTTCTTACTTATTGCTAAATCTTCATGTAAAGATGTTAATAATTTTAGCCAGAAATTAGGTACTGCATCTGGGCCTGGGGTTTTCCAGTTAGGAGCCTTTCTTAAATTTGTTTTAATCTCTCTGGCCGGTCCTTCATCCTAATTCATATTTATTTATGTATTTATTATTTATTTGACATTTTGACATTTGTTGACTGTGATGGTCTGAGCTTGTGGCCTTTTTCAGCAGAGGCTGGAGAGAAAAGCTTTTCAATACAAATTATACAAGTATAATAAATTCACAGTAAAAATTTTGATAAGTACAAAATTCAAAGTACAATATATACAATTAAATGCAGAGTAATAATTGCCAAATATTAAGGAAGTACTAGAAGTAAAGGAAAAAGAAAAAGACAGTAAAAGTTAAATAGAAAAAGATGAGGAAAGATGTTAGGATGCAGATTGTGTTAGAGATCTTGGAAAAATATACAGTTTGGTTAAGTAATACGTGTTGGGGTGGTGTGATGGAGCAGGCTTTCAAAGAAGTGCAGAAAAATAGAATATAATAGAAATATATAGGATGAAAGCGGGCATAGTTGGATAGTGGGAAACAGGAAGAAGTAAAGAAAGTTAGGGAGGGGGAAAAAAGAGAGGATGAGGGAAGGAATGGAAGATTTCAGGTGGGATGGTTGTTGTAGGGACATCTCCAAGTACTGAAAAGGTAATTTCTGAGAGATGTCTTGAATTCAAGAGCATGGATGACACTTATAAGGGCCATGGGAAGCTTATTTCAAGACAGAGCTGGAAGAATGCTGTATAGGCTTTGTCCAAATGATTTTATGGCTTATGAATTTGTAAGAGATATTGGTCAGTGTGTCTAAGGGTGCATGGTGGGTTATAGATGGAGACAAGGGAGACTATGCTAGGACAAGAGGAGAGATTGTTTAGGATAGTGTGAATGAAGAGGAGTTGAGTAAATAAGAGTTGGTTGTGAAACTAATCAGCTGAGTGATTGAAGAGCAAGACAGTGGTGTGATTTTGGAGGGGGTCGGCTGCAAATCTAGCTATTTTGATTAGGTTGTTTTGAGTTTGGATAGTAGGAAAACTGTAATTTAGTAAAGATTTGAGAGCTGCAGAAAAGATTAGGGAGAAGATAAGTCTGGGCAAGTGAAATTCTGTAGCTTGGAGTAAGAAACCTTTTGTTCTGTAAAGTAGGCTGAGCTTTTGGTGTTTTTTTAATACAATTGTGTACATGGAGGTCGAGTTTGAGCTGGTTGTCAATAATCACTCCAAGACATTTTGTGTGATATTCAGGTGTGATAATAGTGTTGTTTAGTGAAGAGATGGTAAATGAAGAGATAAGATGGTAGAGATATTTGGTTAGGAATAGGAGGAGTTTGTCTTTTTAGAGTTTAGTATAAGTTGGTTGTTAGTAAGCCAAGTTTCACTTAGATTAAAAGAGGTTTGAGTTAGGCTGAATAATTCAGAGGGGTTGTATACAATGGTGATGATAGTGGAGTCATCTACGTACTGCATGAGGGATGACTGAGAACAGGATGTGTGGAGTTGGCTAGTACAAATGTTAAAAAGAAGAGGGCTAAGTATTTGAGCCTTGAGGGACACCCATTTTTTATGGAGAGAAAGAGAGACAGAGCAGATAGCCATTTGACAGATTGTTGTCTGTTAGTGAGGTAGGTGGTGAACCAGGAGATAGTTGCAGGGGAGAGGTTTATTTGACAAGGTTTGTAAGGATGAGGTGGGAGACAGTCCCCAGGATTTAATAAACTCCATGCAGGAATAGTGCTATTCCTGCACGGAGTGAACCCTGCCCGTTTCTGCATAGCTTTAACAGCAGCATGCCTTGCATATTCATGAAGGCACTCTACTGCTAAGGCTAAGTGGACACGAACACTACTGAGTTCAAGGGGCATGTTTAAGTAGTGCATGTACATTTAACATGCCCCCTGCACTCAAAGTGCTGTGCAGCACTTTTTAAATGCATTTCAGTGTCTGTGGACACTGAAATCAAATATGATAGTAAGAAGCTTCCACGGACACTGAAATAAACCGGAGATCCTGAAATAAATGCAGGGGGGTGTGAGTTCACACACCCCTGCATTGTCAAAGTGCCATACGGCACTTTCTATATGCTTTCCGAGTCCGCAGGCACTGAAAGCAGGAATTCTGGATAGGAAGCAATGCAGTGGGTGTGTGACAGGTACTGTCACACACACCCTGCATTGTCAAAGTGCCATACAGCACTTTCCAAGTGTTTCCGGTGTCCGTAGACACTGAAAGCAGCTATTCCAATAGGAAGCAAAGCAGGGGGTGTGTGACAGGTACTGTCACCCCCCCCCCATGCACTGTGAAAGAGCTGTACGGCCATACCCCTCAACTGCACAGGTTTTTGCAGAATACCCAGATGTTTGCTTCACATACCTCTCAACCTCCTAGAGAAAGAAATCTGTACAAACCCATAAATAATGGGGGGACAAAGGCCCAAAAATAGGGACACTTTTTAAATATTGCTCTTACAAACTTGGAAAGTTGATAGAATAACAGGTTTTGCATTAACACAGATTTGTGAGGGATATGAAGTCTGAAACTCAAATGTCTGTCATTATTTTCTGACTTAAACACTGAGTGATTTGCCAATGATTTTGCTAGAAAACCACAGTCATATGAGAAATGGACCAAAAATATAAGGCAATAATCTGGACATTCTGCAAAAATTTGTACAGTTGAGAGGTACGCTGCCTCATGTTTTTGGTGTGTTCCTTCAAATATCTGTCCCTACCTGGCAAATAGCAGATGACTGGAGTCATAAAATAATGATAAACTTTGAGTTTAAGACTCCACATCCATCAGAAAAGTCATGCTAATGCAAAACTTATTATTCTATCTTTTCTAAGTTTATAAGAGCAATATTTAAAATCTGTCCCTGTTTGTCCACTTACAACTGTCCTTACTGTGACTGATAAGGAGTACTGGTTTTATTAATTTCCTTTTTTTTTCCATTCTAACGTATGTTTAAGCATAGCTGAGTGGGTTTGTATGTTAGGGCCCTCTGCTCAGCATTGCTTAAACATCTCATCGCAGCTAAATACAACTGTATAGATAAAATCATAATGACAAGATAGCATAGTGGTTAGAATCTCAGCTTTGCATGCAGGCATTCACTGGTCGAGTACCAAGAAAGGCACTTTAGTTTTACATGGGAAAGTATTGTTAAAATCATTTTTTTATGTTAAATTATGTGGTTAGTGATATTTGTCACCCAGGGTAGTGTAACTGGTCCAAAATGGAAGTGGGAGTGCATATAACATGTGAAATCACCCATGTATACACAAGTGTTCCATACAGTATAGTCACACTCCAAGGTAATGTAATAAAAGCACATGGGGGTATGTCATGTAAAGTAAATCATATACACTTAATAATATGTTAGTAATGATGAATTAATCTACAATCCAGATATTTTTTTAAAATGAAAACTGAGCAATGATAAGCAGTGCTCAGCTCTGCCTAGCCAGTTTAAGCATTGCTTAGATGTACATTCTATGCAGCAGTTAACTCAGCAAAGTGGATTTGCGCACTGTGAAGCAGTGTTCAGCGTTGACCACTTTAAGCACTATTCAACTTATCTTAGCTAAGCTTAGCATTTTCAAAATGGTCCAATGTCAGCAAAGGGTTGGAATATGGCCTTATTTAAACTGCACAGGTGGGAATACAGCCATAACATGTTGTAGTTTGATCTGTGCAGGAACCATGTCAGGTGTTGGAGAGGGCTTGTGCTTTTGGGCATAGCACTAGGACATTTTAGAGTCCAGGGTCATAGCTGGGCTCCTCATATCAAACCATAATGACAGACTGCTGCAGGGCCAGTACCAGGTCTCACAGTATAAAGCAGAGGCCTGGGACCATCTGGGACGCGGTCTCACCATTGCCACTGGTATCCCTCGAACTGGTGATCAGGTACAACATCACTATGCTGACCTAAAGCAGAGGAAGAGGGTACTCTTGGCCCAATGGATCCAAGATGCTCAGGACAACCATGCTCCAGCAGTTTGTAGATATCACAGATATAGGTGTACCAGATTCTAGCCTGAGTATGTGATATACCGGTCTGCATAATGTTTGTTTCTCACCCCTACAGCTGCATCAGAGAGAGCTAGTAACATAGAGGCTCATGCAGGCAGACAGACAAGGATGCACCGACAGGCTGGTAAGTACAGATCTAACTTGCAGTATATAGTGTCATAAAGTAGAAGGATTACATTGTTTACTGCCAGTAGAAATAGTGTGCACTGTGTCTAATGCATAAATGACATTTGTCACACTAATATTGATCCACAGGATATCCATTAATAAAAGTGCCATTTCACTGTAATAAAGATGTATAACACAAACCGTTGTTGTAAAAAGAGAATGTGTACAGGTTCTTCACAGCAAATATGGCGCTGACAGAAACAAGTAACTGAGGCTGTTCTGAGAATGAAAAGTATGCAAAACAGTAGAATGTGGAGCTATAAAACAAGATATAAAGGAACTATGAAATACTGTATACACTAAGTTCTGAACCCTGAATAGTAATGTCTACAGTATTATAGTGTGTCCCCTGCAGCATTGCATTCTTGTGTTAACCTTTGCTTTCCAGATTGTATTATTTCAAAGGATAAATACACAGTACAATAACTATCTGCCATGCATGAATGTTCATAGGTTCATAGGTAGGTACTAGGCTATTGGCCCTAGGGCCTATATAAGCCTAGCCAGAGGTACCCTGGCTTTCGCCACCCAAGAAAATTATTTTCCTGTGCCACTGTTGAGCAGAGCCACAGAAGTGATCCCCGGGGTGAATTTCCTATCTCCCATCCAATCATCAAGATTTTTCTTGAACAGTGCTAATGAAGAGCTTTGTTTGATATAGATAGGTAGTTTGTTCCAGAGTATGGGAAGTCTCTGGGACAGGAATCTATCCCCCCAGCATGTTCTGTTTATTGTGGTGGTGAGGTTTAGGTCCCTAGAGCGTGTAGCTCGTAGGGATTGGGATTTCTTTAAGTGGAGCATGTCTTAAAGCTCTGGGTTTGACATAGCTTTGTGTGTTAGGCAGAGATCGTCTCTGAGTAGGCGATATGCAACTGAGTAAAGCTGCAGTTTTTTGAGACGGTCTGCATAGGGCATCTCTTTGAGGCCGGTAATCCTCTTTATGAGGTATTTTTGTGGCCTTTCCAGTTGTTGTAGATGTCTTGTGAGGTACATACCAAAAGGGGCATTGTACTCTATAATGGGTCTAATGATTAACGTGTAGAGGGGAACAATGACCTCTTTTTTCCTGGATGAGAAACCTTTTGTGATGAGGTGTGCCACATAGAAGGATTTTCTGACTACTGTGGCGATGTGATTATCAAAGGAGAGACTACTGTCCACCTGTGTCCCAAGGTCTCTTATCACACTTTCGGTGTTAAGTAGACTACCACCTATGTGGTAGTTCATGGGTACTGAATTTTTACCAAAATGAATGACAATGCACTTTTTGGCATTGAGCTTGAGGCCATGGCTTTAACACTAGGCATCTGTCTCAGCAAGGCCCTTTTGTAGGATGTCCACATATTTTGGAGTTTTGATTATGGCTCCTAGTTTGCAGTCATCTGCAAACTTTGTTAGCCAAAGACCTTCTGTGTTGGCCTGTACTTCAGAGAAGTAGATACCAAACAGGTGAGGACCCAGGACTGAACCCTGTGGTACTCAACTTGTCACTGGTCTCAAGCTGGATTTAGAGTCTGCTACTTTCACAGTGTGGGTTCTGTCAGTGAGCCAGTTGGCAACCTATCTTGTGACATATGGATTTATACCTAGTTTAGTGAGTTTATCTATAATTCCAGAGTGGGGGATGGTGTCAAAAGCCTTGGTTTGATCTAGATAGGCTTTGTGAACCACCTTACCCTCATCTATGGCTTTGGTGACTGCTTCAAAGAAGTTTATCAGGTTTAGGAGACATGATCTGATTTTTACAAACCCGAACTGGGTGGGGTCCTGAGTTTGGAGATTACCATTGTCATTGTTTATAAGTTCCATGATGATACCCTCCATAGCCTTGCAGACCAGGCTCGTTAGGCTAATGGGGTGGTAGTTTCTGGGGTCTGTGGTGGATCCCCCTTTGTTTAGTGGGATAACTGTCACTGTGCGCCATTCAGTGGGCACATAGCCTGAGGTGAGACTATGATTGAACATGATACTTAGGTGTGGTGCCAGTTCGTTCTGTAATTCATGTAGAAAACAGCTTGGGATTTCATCAGGTCCCATGGATGCTGTGTTCTTGGCTTTGGATAGTGTGTTTTTTACCTGTGCAGCCATGATTACAGGAACTTTGCATTCTTCTGGTATAGAGATGGGCCCTTTAGGGGATGACAGAGGGGTAATGTTAGCACTGAACCTATCTGCCAGGATGTTGGCAATATCCGTTGGTTTTGTATATTTAGTGCCATTGTGCTGGAACTCAGAGCAGTTCTGAGTGTTGCCATTGAGATTCTTGGCATAGCTATAGAATGCTTTGTGGTTGTCTTTAGAGTCAGTGGCGATTTTGTTTTCATAACTAGCTTTGGAAGATTTTATGAGGGATCTCAGCTTCTTACTGAAGCTGACCAGGGAGTTTCTCCAATCATGGGATTTTACTGTTTTCTACAACAGTTTCTTTCTTCTGTTGTAGAGTTTGTTTATGGCAGGGGACCACCAGATTGGCTTCCTTTTTTTGGAGGATAGCATCTTGGTTCTGTTAGGGATTGCACGATCCATGCACTCATGTAAGTGCTTATAAAGTGCATTTGTGTAGGATTCAGTAGTCATACCTCTATTGTCCATCAGCATGGGTGTTGTGAAGTTTGCCACTTCTGTCTTAAGAAGCGTGAAGTTGGCTTTGGAGAAATTTTTTACTGTGGTTTCCCTAATGGGGGGTGGGGGGTGTGGATGTCTAGGGTGATTAGCTTATGGTCGGATCTGACCAATGAACAATTGACCTCTGGTGTGGGGCACCGGTTGCCCATGTTGGTAATAACTGGGTTTAGGATATTGCTGCCCCTGGTGCGGGTGTGGATAAGTTGATCCATGGCATTGGAATTTATGAATTCCAGAAAACGTTGAGCACAAGAGTTGGTACATGAGTAGTTTTCCCAGTTAATGGTAGGGTAGTTGAAATCGCCCATTATTAGGGTGTTAGGTTGTACCCTAATATTTTCCAGTGTATTAAGAAATGAGGAGTGGGAATCCTGGGGCATGGTGGGGGATCTGTAGCAAGCTACAATTTGGATTGCGGTCTTGCCCAAAGTTAGTTGCACTTGGATAATCTCGGATGCATTATGCTGAGCAACTAGCCTGGAGGTGTGGATATCCTTAATGAATATGGACACGCCTCTGCCTTTAGTGTTTTGGTCCAGGTTAGGTGGCCAAAAGGTGTGGTATGAATTATAGCCTGGTAATGCAGGGGTACTCTCTGGAGCTTTGAACCAGGTCTCTGTCACTTCACAGATGTCGATGTTCTCCATTTTAAGGAGTGCCTCGAGAAAGTGCATTTTGAGGTTTAGACTTCTAACATTGAGTAGCAATACCCTCAGATTCTTCTTGCCTGTACCTGTTAGGGTGGTGAATTTGTCATTTGAACCTTGCCTGAAAAAGGCACTATAGGGGTGGCTAGAGCCTTAGCCAGTATCCGGAATCCCAGGGGCGACAGGTGCAGGCCATCTCTGGCAAAGCATCGTGGCTTGTCGATCATGTCATCCCAGGCAGACAGATACTGGATCCCCTTAGAATGACACCAGAAGCTTAGCCAATTGTTGAAGTCAATCATTTTGTCCTTGTACTGTGGCATCATTCTGGGTGATGGCAGGATGCTACTCAGGGCTAGGGTCATACCTGCCTGGGCTACAAGATCGGACAGCTCCTCCATGTCCCTTTTCTTGTAGTCCAAGGAGGTACGTCTCAGGTCATTCACACCAACATGGACAATGACAGAGTCATATTTGTACTTGTTGTGGAGTGACCTGAGTGCATGCATTATGTGGTGGATCCTGGCACCCAACAGGCAGCTGACAGTAACTTTCTCCTTGTTTAGCCTGGTGAGTGGGACATCAGTGTGCCTGACTATAGAGTCACCTATGACTAGAGTGTTGGGTACGTTGTTATGCCTTATGGGCTGTGGTTGAGTGGCACATTGAGTTTGTGGGCTATGCATCATTTGGGTTGTGTTGGGGGGTGGAGGTTGCTTGTGTTTCTGCTTTGGAGGTCCTTGTTGCTTGGGCAGGTTTTTACTGAGAGCTTCCGCGAATGTAGGTGTGTGTTTTGTGTTTCTATGTGTGTGTTTTGTTGGTGTAGGTTTTGAGGGACTATGTGCTGAGTGTGGTGTGGTGCAAGTGTTTACCTTCTCCTCTTGACTGTCTAGTCCAGTCTTAGGTGAAGAGAGCTTTGTTTCCAGTTTGGCTATATAAGTGCATCTCTCACAGGTTGTAGTGTTGGGTGGTAGGAGGAGATGGTTGTCTGTGTAGATGAGGCAATTACTGCATTGACCCAAGATGCCCAGATTCATCAGGTAGACAGTAGAAAACACAGAGGGCTGACCATTAGACATGCCTGGATAGGTGCTTATTTGTTAAGTACCAGACACTGTTTTCCTCTAGACAGTGAGGAAAGTTGAGTGCTGTAGTAATTTGTAGCTTATTTAGTGCTTACAATAAGTTCTGAACAAGTGCTGAAACAAAAAACTAGCTAGTTTTAAGAAACAAAATTAAGCTAGAAGGCTTCACTCCAACACAGAAAGGCTTAGGCCCTAGAAGCCTACAAATAGTCCTGGACACAGCAAATCTATATCCAGGCTAGACTACCCACAGGAAAGGCAGGAAACAAGCTTAGAAAAAGTTTTTTTTTTTTTTTTTTTTTTTTTTTTTTTTTTTTTTTTTTTTAGTGGAAAGAGAGAAAGGTGTAGCAGAAACTATGCTGATTGGCCTTATCAAATGTTCTCCCTGTACTGGGTAGAATGAGGTAATGACACTAGACTGGGAGGAAGGTCCTAGATCAAATTTACACTAGGGGCGGGCAACTGCAAAGCCACCAACTATAAAAACACTATACTGCCAGGGAGAGAGGGTGGGAAACAAACTGCAGAAATGTTTCTCACAGCTGAAAAGCAGCAGTGATTCTTTAAATGAAAGTTTTAAACAGCTAAAGGAGCCTCTAGAAAAAGGAGTTTAACTGCAACAAGTTATCAGAAACAAACAACTTAACAGATGCTTAATAAAAGTGGACAATTTCCAGTTAATATCTCACACACAGTGAAACTAGCTAGAAAAATACACAGTACACAAAGTGCTATAAATAACAAGGAAATAAAGAACAAAATAAACAAAAAACAGGATACTTAATGTTATATATTATTGCTCCGAGTTTGCTCAGTGTCCTTCCTTCGATTAGCTCAGTGTGAAATGGCAGAACACTCACAACTGAACTTCTTAGGTAACAGAAAGTTGAAACCTGAGACAGCTTTTAAGAAAGAAATCTCAAAAGAACCAATGTCTGGATTACAAGGTCAGACTGTCTAACCCAGAGAGTATTAGGCAGAAATCAGTCAAGCAAATGACATCAGTTTCTGAGTAGCTCAATGTGATAGACAATATCCCTGTCGTTCATTTTAGCACACCCAGACATGGGTTGAATCTGAGTGGTACTGAAATGTGTGCATATGTACACTAACGAAATCCTGAATATTTGTAGAAACAGTCAGAAAGTGTTAACAGATATTTTCTCCACAGGCCTTACAGGTAAAGAAATGTGTGTAGTAGCTGTATGAAGGGTATACTAATACATTATGTGCAACTGTTCCACTGTCCCAATCCATATGCCTTCAAATGACAGCAGGATATGTACATACACCATGAAATCTCCCTGATGCATGTCCCTCAAGTGTGATGCTGTCACAGCTAGTGGTCACTGATGCCAATAACCTTGTACACAGATAGGAAACCAGGGAAGTAAGTCAGTAGCAGACTCACACAACATCAGTGCAGGGTACCCTGTCTCTGTCAACTATGTAACCCTGACATGTACAAGCCACCTACAGTAATGTAGCCATTGTCCTCCCAGTCTGCCCCACACCATTACAGGTTGACAGTCTAATGGGTATGTATGTGCTACAGAAGCTATGGGCCATAGGTAGATGTAAAGAAAGGGCAGACCTGTAGAGTATTGAGTAGTACTGTTATGAAAAATAGAAGCCTATACAGTTGTTAATGGACTTTTTTCTCTCCTCCCACCCCACATCTGCATCAGTAATTATTATTCACATACTACGGGTATGTTGTTCTCAAAACCTATTGTTGGGACATGCGTTCTATTATTGTTCATATCTTTAATTGGTTGCATATTAATATACCTTGTTCAAATACTATTATTGGTGGCATGTTGCCATCAGTGTAACTTGCATGATGTTCAAATGCTTACTGTTGCTCCATTTATGAATGTACTGTTTGCTATGCAACTGTTTCAAATCTGTTGGTTTGGGTTAATTGGAACACCCATGCATGCTGTTATAAGTAATTTTGTTCATGACTAATCAGTATATCTTGGATAACCTCAACACCATAGCATGTTTGGGAAGGCAGATCCCAGCAGATCCACCTGTCCCACGCCTTCTGGCTGTGGCACCAGGCCCCAGCATGTCTGGGACCCAACCTGGAACTTCCTCATCTGCTGGTTCTGCATGACCTTTGGGTGGAACCTCCTCAGGACCCTGGGCCCGTCCCCCCCCCCGGGTGCAGGCATGGAAAGGAGCCTGTCACCCACTACAAGTTCCAGGGTATGGTGCGTAGTGTCATCCGCAATGACTTGGATGGATGTCTGCTCCAGATGGAGGGCTGCCTGCCACACCTGGAGAGGCAGGTTGCCCCTGTTGTCCAGCCCCCAGCACAGCCACCTTTGGGACCGTGAAGGTGCAGTGATGACTGCCCATCGGTGGGGACCTCAGTCCCACTGTATCCATTTGGGGGCTCATGGGCCTCTAATTCCCAACCACCCTCTGCATCCGTGTTTACCCCTCATGTGTCATGTACCGCTCCTGTCTGCTATCTCATGCATCTTGTCTGTCTACGAATGCAACCTATCCTTCCCAACCTACCTCCCCAAACATACCTATAACCCTTCCACAACATCCCACTCTCACCTTAATAAAAAATAAAAGGGCATCTATCCCACAAAAAAATCATTGCCCCATACATAGCTCTGCATTTCACCCCCATGTTCAGTGACATAAATAAATCAACATTGAAATTACCCTAAAAATGTATGTTCCCAACACCCTTCCCTGTGAGGTATGAGGCTGTAAATACCACATTTTCAATTTAAGTCACAGCTGTTGCTGCAGTAGAAATGTAGAGCTATGGTCCTTTTGTGCACCCATCTTGCACACCCTACCTAGTTTTCCTAATGTCCCCCCCCAGCTTGCCCCCATTTTACCACTTTCCTATCACCCTTTTTTTGTTTTCTTTAATTAAAATTAGCACGGGTGTAAGCGCTGCTAAGTAAAGCTAAGAGGAATAAACTGTCTGTTACCATTGCTTAGCTTCTCACAAAACTGCATAAACCCACTTACAACTGCTTAAAATTGCTTTAATCACTCTGTTTCCATCAGCCTAGTTACAAAATAATCAGTGCAGCTAAGTGTCAAACCCAGGATACTGTGTACTACAATCTCAGCAATATACCAGTACACCATCTAAGCTGTGAGGGCTTGTAATGCTTTTACAAACATATCGTGCATTCTGGTCATTTAACATTAATGAAAAAATGGCATCACTTCCAGGTCTTGATCCCAGGACACTGTGCATTGCAATCACAGCAACGGCTTTCTACAACATCTGAGCTGTGGGATTTTGTAATGCTTTTGCAAACATATCATGCACAACAGTCATTTAACATAAGGGAAAAATACATATCTGTAGTACTCTGATTGATATATATATATATATATATATATATATATATATATATATATATATATATATATATATATATATCAAATACACACACACACACACACATATATATATATATATATATATATATATATATATATATATATATACACACACTCAATCTCTTACTGCAAGACATCTGCAAAAAGCTTGACCAAATGGGAGGATAAAGGGCAAATAATAGTGACATATTTGGAATTTGGCTGTTATATGCGTAGCGGTCTGCTAGAGTAGCATGGTGTGTTTTAACATATATTTTCGGATAGATTCCAGGTCTGAAACACAAAAGATTGTCATAATTTACTGATGGCAATGCTCACATCACCCCAGTGATTTGTCAGAAACCCACAACTGTTATGGGGAACAGACCAAACACATGAGCCACGTATGTGGACAGTGTATAGACATCTGTACAGTAGAGAGGTATGACTGCAGTCATGTAACAAAAGAGAAAAACAACTGAAAGCTGCCAACCATGTTACCCAGCACCTTCTGAACTACACTCAGACCAACACGACACTACCCCAAATTAGTTCTGAGGAATTACCCATGCATTTTCAAATATATAATGCACTACAGGGATGCAACTGCAGTGAAAAGCAGACATTGGTGGAAATTGTCCACCCACAACCATTTGCATCACAGTCACAGCAACATACCAATACCCCAACTGAACTATAGAGTATAACGACTGAACAAACATATCCTGATTGCCAGTCACACACTACACTGACATATACTGCCCCAAGTCACAGTCTACTGGGAATCCTGAGGTGTTACATGACATTTCTCAGTCTACCCCTATAAACATATATAGATCTGATAGACCACCAGTAACTGTAGCAGCATGCACAGTCAGATAAAAAAGGATCCATGACACTCACATCTGCCACTCTCCCTATTCAGCCCGACAAACATTTCCATACTACACTGTCTGACATTCCCCTACAGATGTGAGCATTTTCCAACAGGCCATTACCTAAATTAATGACTAGTGCAAAAAGCATCGCCTCAAACTGAGTGGCAGGAGATGCATCACTTTCCCTGTTGTGGTAGATGTCATCCACAGTAATTATGGCAGTAATAATGTGCTGAGCATGCAATAAGATGTGAGGTGACTTGTGCACCAAGGCTGGTAGCAACCTGACAGTTCCACACTGTGTGGGAACCATTGTATAAAAGGATGTCTACATGACCCATTTCACAAATATGGGTATGTCATTCAGGAATCAGGAGGTCACAACATCCCTGTATTCCACCCATATCAGACTCATTACCAAGTACAATGGCTCATTTGGCATGCAACTTGCCAAGCAAATGCAACATGCAGAGACTACAGAGGTCCCTGACCAGGCAAATCCAGGGAATGCGACACCTATCCGATACAGATAGGGTGAAAGCCCAGCCCCTGTACTCAGTTTCATTCAGACTGATCATAGGTGACCTGTGTCTGACATACAAGGACTTTTCCAAACCAGCCTTGATGGCATTTCTGCATATCCGTAAGAAACATCCCACTCATGCAACATGCACACAAGGCCCTCACATGGTCTGTGACATGTATAGTACTTGCTGGTGGGACAGTGTAGTCTCACACGCAATATACTGTTTGTAAAATACACTCCCTCCCAATGACTAGCAGAGTATGCGTATAGCCCTCTTGAAGAAGAAGCTGGACAACTGCATGGGAAATGGAAAAGACACCGCTGGGATCCCGTGTGTGTCCCAGCTGAACAAGTGAAACAGGTGCTGGCTTTGAAGGGACATGGGCGAAAGTCTGGCTAGAATTATGAGGGCATCAGGGCCAATAGCCTGGTATCATCTTATGAACCTATGCATGTAGTACTTTACATGTTTCCTGTATGTATTGCAGACTGTCCTACAATGTTGTGTGCATGAATCCCTGTGGGCCTGAACTGTGTAGGTACTGCAGTGATAGAGTATTCTCTTGTTCCTTCATCAGTTATTATCACATATTGTTAAACCTTGCCATTGTGTCTGGTCTGTATGGCATTAAGTCAGCTCTCACAGTACTTGCAGATGTACTTGGTGACACTGTATAGCTCAGTCCAATAGCCTTGGTCTTGGTCACACTTACCATTCTGCTAATAGGCCCATTATACAGTAGGATTTGTCTCCCTTTGTTGAGGGCCTTACAGTAGCTGTGAAAGAGATGGATTGTGGCAGGAAGAACTACCATAAGGTCTGGCCTGAAGAGCCCATAGGTGGCAAAGCTGTACCAAACTTTACCAGGAGTGTGCGCATGTGTGTGAGTGTGTGTGTGTGTGTGTGTGTGTGTGTGTGTGTGTGTGTGTGTGTGTGTGTGTGTGTGTGTGTGTGTATATCAGCAAACATAATACTGCAGGGTATTAGTTTACATATATTGTCTTCCCCTCACAGGTGAACATGGAGGGGTGGTGTCTATCCCCCTCACAACCTGAAGTCAGTGTCTTAGCAGACTCCCTTGCTGATGGTGGTCATAGTGAGGCACAGCTGGTGTTGGGGCCCAAATCTGTGCCCTTGGTTGGTATCCCACTTTCACCCACAATGTCCCCACACACAGTCAGTATGACCACACATACCCGGTTACAAGCAGCCACAGATAATGGACAGTTGGAGGGTGGTGGCATGGAACAGGCTAGTGTAGTGGTTATTACAAGTGGGAGTGTAGACACCAGCCATAGCCAGACAGCAGGTGAGGTCACAGACAGGCAGATGGACAGCAGTGCTTGACGAAGGACTGCTGCCCATCAAGCCCCTTCACAAGTGACACAGCAGGTGTCACCAGACGTATGTTATGGTCTGCCATGGAGGCACAGGTCTGTACTGACCGCAGCACCAGAAAGATGCTCAGAGTCATGAATGCAATGCTTCCTGCCATGCATGATGACCTCCACAACATTTGTGATGTCATACATCATTTTGCTGATGTCATGGATAGACAGTAGGGTGATACATTGTCATTGCTCGACCATGCAATTTCTGTGCTTGGGCATGTGGTGGGAGTAGGGCATTGACCAGGTGGATGTAGGTCAGCAACATGATTAGCCGAGAGCCCACATGACTGTGCACATTCACAGTCCCGTAGTAGCAGTACCAGTAGCACTACTGAAGGTAGGGTGCTGTCCACAACACACCGGCACAGACCATAGGCCATAGGCACATGGTCCTGGCCGGTCCCATCAGGGACGCAGATCCAGCAGACAGCAGTCACCATCAGGGAGTAGTACTGCATCTGTCTTTGGGCCTGGTGGTGCCAGTGAGACTCCCGGCAGAACCAGTTCCCTCATCCCTGCCAAGAGAAAGTGGACTGTACATCCTGCTATGTATGGTCCATGGCTGTCCAACAGAGCCATGTGTCGGGCATCCACATGGCTTGATGATGTGCATACAAGCACTCACACATCTCTATCACAGGCCAGTCACCACCAGACATGCACAGTTCCTCTGCATGGCCCAGTTGAACACCACCACTCCAGACACACACATACACACACACACACACACACACACACACACACACAAAATGTCAGCCATATGGCCCAGCCAAGGCCTCTGGCTATCCCACACCATACCCTTTGTATATGATGATCTTTGTTCCACAACCCTGTTATTTATACCATTGATGCAGGGACATGTTCACATGGGTTTGATACACAGGGTGAATATAGTACACTGTAGCTATGTTATGCTATGTACTATATTCACCCTGTGCATCAAGGTGAATATAGTACACTGCATTACATTACTACAGTGTGCTATATTCTCCCTGTCCATCAGGGTGAATATAGTAGACTGTAGCAATGTAATGTTGTGTAAGGTGCTGTCTGCTAGCAATAGTTATGGGTACAAATCGAGGTGTATGCACCTTGTTAGCCATGATGCACTATTGCTATTAGTACTGCTGACTGACTTTAGTGTCACATACTGTATTCTGTTTGTGTTCCAGGTATCTGTGCTGTAGCAATGATAAGTAAGGCAGAGTGGAAACACAATAACCTTTTCGTACAGCTATATATGTACATGTTTACCAGGTGTGTTTACATGCAACAGTGTGTGATGGGCCATTTTGGCAGACAGTGTGACCTTGCATACATGCCCTTGACACAGCCAGATAGCCTTCATGCATGTCACCTGGATGTTCTTTAGGACACATACAGAGGAGGTTACTTAAGTACTGGCACTAGATCCCTCATAAGCTTATCCATTACTTTAAATGCAACATATTCAGCTATCAACACCTGTTGCTCCTGCCATTTCTGTGCCATCCATTCAACCGTCATGCAGTTGATGAGGGTATGACTGGTACTGTGTATGACAGATTTGGGGTATGTATTCCTGGCACAGGTCAGCCTGTGTTAGTCTAACCTGACAATCACCAGCATGTGATGCTGCTTACTCATATGCATGTCTTACCTCTCGTACTGATAGTGCACACAGAGTCATAGTCCTGTACATGGGGCAGCTGATGAAGGGCTGAGCACAGCCTCTACCTGCACAGTGTTATGAACAATAGCACTAGATACATAACACAAACAGCACAGAGATAATGTAGTGTGGCAGTTTCTGCCACTACTATCCAAGTGGGTGAAAATTGCAGGAACTATTAGGATTGCCAATGGTGTGTTCAGAGGCCTTTAACACGCTAGAGACATCTGACACACACACACCACACAAACACACACACACACACAATCACACCACTGCATGGGAACATGCATTGCAACACACATGCACATGGAGATGACACTTTTCAGAGTAGATGACCTACCCAGTTATTTATGTACAATACACAGTGATATGACCATTGCATGTACCACAATGGTTTGGTGTTAGAAACTGTGTAACTGTGCTTGTACAGTGGATAACATCTGTATGGGCTGAAACTAGGTTGGCAATGGGGGAGTTCACAGGGTGGAAGAGGCACACAAAATGGTATAGCCATCACATACTCACATTAAAGGTGGCCTCAGGGGCTGTGCATACAGAAAGTCATACACAGTTGCCAATAGTCAGATTAGTAACCCTACATATCCACTTGTATGTACTATAGTGATACGTACAAATGACATGCTCCACATAGATCATATGCCTGGGACATAACACACAACCTCTTACAACAAGTAATCTTACAAATGCTTTCATGGATGGTGGGATAACCCACCAGAAATAGTGATTGGTCTATTTTACTGCTCCTACAAACCTGAACAATTGATAGAGTAACAGACTTTAAATTAGCATGATGTGTTAGTCAGGTACGATGTCTGATGCTGGCATGTGTGTCACTATAGTAACTGTGACATATTTGGCAATGATATCACAGGGTTGCTCATTGTTAGGGGACACAGACCACATATAGGTTGCAAACATGTCTATATTCCATGTACATATGTACAGATGACTGGTATGGGTTGTATAGTGTTACATAGTACATGTGAAGCAGATGCAGTCAACAGGCTCGTTAAATTAATGTCATGGGTAGGGGTCAGCAGGCCTTAAAAGGGTATAACCTACACACACACAGCAGCCACAGGGGATATGCTTCATCCACACTATTATAGCTGTCAGTACTGAGATTAGAACTATAGTATTATGCTGTTATTGCACATGCCACATAGCTTAGGGGGCTGACAAGTGTATGCAGGTACATCTAAAGTGAATGACATCAGCAGGCCTTGTAAAGTAGGGCAATGGGATGTGTACTGGGTGGTACACTCCTCAGAATGGTATAACCCACACCCCCAGAAGATATGATTCTCACCCAAGCACACACAAACACCACACACACGCACACACGCACACACGCACACACACACACACACACACACACACACACACACACACACACACACACACAGTATCACAGCTGCCAGTATTAAGTTTAGAACTGCTACCTATCTAGTTATGTGTTCTATGGTGTTACACAGTTATCATGCATGCCACAGAGCTTACAGGATTTAACAGTGTCCCAAGGTACATCTAAGGTGACTTACATCAAGAGCCCTTGCAAAGTATGGCAATGGGAAATGCACTGGGTTGGAAAGGCATCAAAATACAATACCCTATAAACATACACACTTACAAACACCTTTACACACACACATTTGCCAGACCTGAGAGTAGAACCCCTGCCTATCTAGTTATCTGTAATATAATGTTACTGAGTTATTACATGCGCCACAGAGCTTATAGGGCTGAGTGTTGTCCAAAGGTACTTCTAAGGGCAATGACATCAGCAGGACTGCTAAAGTAGGGCACCGGGAAGTGTTATGGGTGGGAAAGTCCTCAAAATATGTAATTCTATAAACATACACACTTACACATTTGCCAGAACTGGGAATGTAACTCCTGCCTATCCAGTTATTTGGACTATAGCATTATGCAGTTATTGTACACACTACAGCACTGGTACTACTAAGGTGAATGACATCAGCAGGACTGCTAAAGTAGGGCACTTGGAAGTGTTGTAAGTGGGAAAGTCCTCAAAATAATTCACCCTACTAACATACACACTTACAAACGCTTGCACGCAGATTTATACACACATACACACATTTGCCAGAACTGAGAAGAGAACCTCTGCCTACCTAGTTATTTGTACTACACTGTTACAAAGTTATTGCACACGCCATAAAGCTTATAGGGATGGGGCTATGCATAGGTGCTTCTAAGGTGAATAACACCAGCAGGACTGCTAAAGTAGGGCACTGGGAAGTGTACTGGGTCAAAATGGCCTAAAACTGTTTCACCTGCTAACAAATAAACAAACAAACACACACACACACACACACACACACACACACACACACACACACACACACACACACACACACACACACACCAAGGCAGGTGATGTGATATTATACCCCTACCTCAGTACTATGACGCAATAGAGCTCACCTTCATGCTGGCACATGCGACTGGTTACTACCGACATGCCACTGTCCATAGCAGGATATCACTCTATGCCATTCAGGGTATCCCTGTGTATGATTCACTCTCTGTTTCCCCCTGTGTGTGTGTGTCTCTCTCTATCACTGTCTGTCACTCTCTTCCTCACATGAATGTGTGTGTATGCTTGACATATTGTGCTGTGTTGCCCATATATATGTCTGTGTATCACATGCAATAGATGCAGATTTATCACATATGGGCCACTTACAGCTAGCTGAGGGTAATCCTTTCCGATGGGTGTATGTAGGGACAGTTAAGGTGTACATAGCTGTCTGTATGCAAAAACACATATGCCCAATACAGTTATATAGTCCGATGTGGGTTCTGACATGGACTGTGATTTTCTAAGTGTGGGAGCATGCCTAGTATGACCTTCTATAATGACAGCAGGACTCCATTCCAGAGATAGTTGTATTCCTGTTTGGGGTTTTGTGTGCTACAGCCATACCTTCCAGAAGTAAACAGGAATTTGCTAGAGGTACAGGGGTTTGTTTTAGCAGATATTTTTTGACATATCTGCAGTCTGACACTGTAATGTATTGTGTCATTACCTAGTGACAGATGTCCTCACATCATCACAGTACTCTACCAGAGGAATACAAGATGTATGATGCACAGACCAATATTATGAGCCCAACTATAGACATTCTTGCCCAAAAAGGCCATTTGAGAGGTGTGGCTACAGCTGGTTAACTGATTCAGCAGTGTAAACAGTCCATAAACTTGGTGATGTACTTGCTGGGGTTCTCCTGCTTGTGTGGCATTCATCTTACCTGGAAAGTCATATCCTGGTGTGGACCTCTCTACTATACAGTTTTGGTAGATTTTCCAGGTGTTTGTCTAGAAGTTACATCCAGTCTACATAAACATGTGTTTGTATGGCAAGTTAGTTTCATATAATTGAAGACTGACATTACAAAATAATGACAGACATTAGTGTTTCAGACTTCATAACCTTCAGATAATTCCTGCTAATGCAAAACCCATTAATCTACCAACTTTCTCAGTTTGTAAGGACAATATTTACAACACGTGCCTATCATTGAGTCTTTGTGTCACTTTTATTTATGACCATTTCCAAATGTCTTGCTGTCAGAGGTTGAGAGGTATGGGAGTGGTACAGAGTGCATTATACTGTGAAGAAATGTCCATTATATGTGTAGTACATTCCACATAGCTCTGTGATTTCCCGGTATGTCAGTGGCAGAGCAGTACAGAGTAATGTGGTAAACCACTGACAGACAGCTCTGTATAGGTTGATAGGTTGCTATGTCATTAGTAGGGTATTGGCCCTGAAGCCTTTATACCCACACAGATGTGAGTGTAGCCCACGTTAAGACATGTCAGGACACAGAGCCCCTGTCCAGCAGGGACACAGGTGGAATCACAGGACTGTATTTTGGGTTTCCTGTGCACATATATAGGGAGCACATCACTAGGGGTATTGAGGCACTTGGCTTACTGTGGAGTGTATTCCACAGATGGGGAAGTGTTTGGGACATGTTTGTGTCACACCAACAAGCTGTATTGATATCACAGTCAAGGTTGATGCTGTGCCTACAGGTTGATGGAGTGGGCCTTGACTTCCATATGTGTAACAGTCCCATCAAGGCAGGGTCTGAACTGCTTTGTATGCCAGACAAGGGTCACCTCAGCAGAGTCTGTATGGAATGGGGTGGAGGGATAGTGCTGTTAGCCTATTTGTGTAGGGAATGTGTTTGGGGTTGGGGTTTGGGGTAAGGTTTTAGTGTTTGCAAGACCCTGGTGTGTGGGGTCTACATGGTCTGTGGTGTGTAGATGTGTGGAGCTCTCATGTGTTTTTGCCTCTGAGGGGTCCTTTGTTTGGGTTTTGGTTTTGTTGCGGACCTCCACTTACATGGGTGTGTGTTGTGAATTTGCAGGTGATGTTTAGTGACTCCATACACTGCATGGCACCTATGTTACTGTACAATTTGTTCTGATGTGCACATTCTCCATTTGTCTGGTCAGTGGTTCCCCTTCCACTCATGTTTGTCTGTTTGTCCTTCTGTAGTCCAGTCACAGGCTTTGGCCACAGTGGCTGCTATGTATTTGTAATTGTGATGTGAGCCAGGTAAATGCTGTAACATCATACACAAGGTTGTGGACTTCACACCTCTAAGTGTACCTGTTTAACAGGTTGTCCATCATTGCATCACTACATATGCTGTGGTCCTTACACATACTGTCATTTTTACAATGTTGTAGATACAACTCAGTGTGTGTTCTATCTCCCCAAGCGGTCCTGTGGTCTGGCTGCTCGTCTCGCTTCCTGCTTCCCTCCTGGGTGCTCCATCTAATGCTTGCAAAAGAAAAATAAATTATATAACTACAGCTTCAAAGCAAAAAGGAAAACTTCCTCCTGTTAATTTGAGAAGACGCCTTACTGCTCAAGGTGCCCTTCAGTACGGTTATTCACTTTTTCTACAGAAGGCTCTGTCCTCCCTCCCGGGCGCTCCCTCTAATGCTTGCAAAAGAAAAAGAAATTATATAACTAAAACTTCAAAGCAAAAAGGAAAACCTCCTCCTGTTAATTTGAGAAGATGCCTTACTGCTCAACGTGCCCTTTTGTACGGTTGTCCCCTTTTTCTACAGAAGGCTCTGTCCTACCTGCCGGGCACTCCCTCTAATGCTTGCAAAAGAAAAAGAAATTATATAACTACTACTTCAAAGCAAAAAGGAAAACCTCCTCCTGTTAATTTGAGAAGATGCCTTACTGCTCAACGTGCCCTTTAGTATGGTTATCCACTTTTTCTACAGAAGGCTCTGTCCTCCCTCCCGGGCGCTCCCTCTAATGCTTGCAAAAGAAAAATAAATTATATAACTACAACTTCAAAGCAAAAAGTAAAACCTCCTCCTATTAATTTGAGAAGATGCCTTATTGCTCAACGTGCCGTTCAGTACGGTTATCCCCTTTTTCTACAGAAGTCTCTGTCCTCCTTCCTGGGCACTCCCTCTAATGGTTGCAAAAGAAAAATAAATTATATAGCTACAACTTCAAAGCAAAAAGGAAAATCTCCTCCTGTTAATTTGAGAAGATGCCTTACTGCTCAACATGCCCTTCAGTATGGTTATCCCCTTTTTCTACAGAAGGCTCCGTGTACATAGCCTAATACCAAGATACATATCAAGTTTCAGTATATTTGCTTGTTAACCTGTGAGCGATACTCTTTGCCTCCAGCATGTTAGCAGCCAGCCACAGCCTGCTTGGCCCTCTCGCCCCTCCAGATTTTAATCTTTTCTCTACAAGAGATAAACCAGGCTTTCATTCAAATAGTATCCTCCCTGGTTGCCTTCTTCGCCTGTCACCAGTAGGTGGCACTATACACCCTGGAATAAGCTTTACTCACTATAATTTCTCCCACTGATTATCATTATAGTCAGACCCTTTCCCTCCCTGTTCTCCTTCCCAGTTTTTTTCCCTAAGTTTTTCTTCTGCCCATTAAACCTTTCTTTCTATACTACAAGATAACATTTTTAGTATCATATTTACATCTCAGCTGCTGTCTCTTTTTGGTTACAGATTGTTTTCTCTTTGTAGCTATTTTTTCACCCTCTGGCTCTTCCTGCTCCATTCGCCCTTCAGGTTCACTCCGCTCCCCTACCCTACCCCCAATTCCTACCCACCCCCAGTACACCTAAACTTATACTTCCCTAACCACACCCACCTCTCTACCACACCAATCAAACTTTACCCCTCCCCTCTGTTTCATCCAATACCCATTCACCTGCATCATAACTACAATCACCCTCCTCCTTCTCTTCCTGTCTGCTTATTCATTTCTACTTCCTTACTTTTCTGTCATATACCTCCCTATCACTATGCCTCCTCTATTAATCTCATCTTATTCAAAACATATCTTCCTTCTCTCACTCTTTCCTTTCCTTATGCTACCCTACCTTCTAACCTCTTATGAACATCTTAGCCTTAAAGAACCACACTCCCTCAGTCAACATACTAGCTCACCTTCCCAAAACACATTCCAGTCATTCTCAAACAACATTTCTTCACCCAACTACCTTCTTGCAAAATTTCACAGAAAGTTCCACATTTTCTACACTAATCAAGTTAACAGAAAAACCTTCACTTCCCAACCAAACCCTCAGACATAATAAAAAGATTACTTCTCTCCCTTCTAGCAGGTGACGTTCATCCCAACCCTGGCCCAAACACTCTTACTCTAAACCCCCTCTGTCCCCCTCCCTTATGCTCTAACTTATCCTCTAATCCCCTCAACTGTCTCTCTATAGCTCACCTAAACATCCGTAGCATTAATAATAAAATTGCCCACCTCCATGTAATGCTAGACATACCCTCTTTCGACATCCTTTGCCTGTCTGAAACCTGGCTCAAACCAGCAACCCTAGACATTGAGATCACTCCCCCTGGCTACAACATCTACAGACTAGACAACAAAGCCAAAAAAGGTGGAGGGATAGCAATTCTTTATAAAACAGGTATGCAAATTACTGTTATACATAAAAAAACCTTCCACAATAAGTAACGACGAAATCCTTATCACCAAACTTCAGCTTAACACACACAAATCCATCTATTCCATCTGCACCTATTTTCCCCTGGAAATAATATCAGTTCCCTAGAAGAATTCCTTAGCTGGCTCTCCATTCAATTCCCACAAGAAACCATAGTACTGGGTGATGTCAATATAGGCTGAAAAACCTGTACCTCAGTAGACTCTCCCACCCTCTTAAATCTCCACGGTTTTTCACAAACCATTCAAACCCCCACCAGAAACAGCAAACCTAACAACAAAGAAAGCATATTGGACTGGATTCTGATAAATAGTCACCACCAAACTTATACAGTAGGGATACTACCTGATGACTTAAAGTGCAACCCCCAACCTAACTAAATACAAAATGGTCAGAACAAATAAAACCTTTAACACTGAAAGCTTCCTAACAGAACTCAAAGCCTGCAATTGGTCTCCTCTCAAACAGCTACCACTGGATGTGATAATGTAGCATACCTCAACTCAAAGTTCCTTTCTATCCTAGACTCTCATGCTCCCTTAAGATCTATCAGAAATAGCTCAAAACCTGCCCCCTGGCTATCAAAAGATACAAGGCATAAAATTATCCTGAAAAATAAACTCTGGAACAAATTTTGTAGCACTAAAGATTCTTCCAATCAACATAACTTTCGTCAAATAAGAAACTCCACTAAAAAGCTGTACTTCTTGATAAAATAACATACTTCTACCATTTACAATAAACTAACCAACAAAATCCTCACAAGTTCTGGGCAGGAAAAATACTGTCTTAAAGCCTGGTCACTCTGAAACCCCATGCCCCTCAGACACTTCCAAAAACAACCCAAAACAAACTGCTGATGCCTTCAATACCTTCTTTTCTGAAACTGTCCAGTCTCTAGCAAATCAACTAGTCCCCACTATTTCCTCTCTGTCTTCCTCATCTTACACTTCTATTCCCACTTTTCAACTTCAGCCAGTACCCACATCACTTATCTATTCTCTTCTCCACAAGCTTAAAACCTCCTCACCTTCTGCTGACCTTCTTCCTGCTCCGTATCTAAAAATTGCAGCCAAACCATTAGCCTATCCCATTTCCATTCTGATTAACAGAACCTTTGTGGAAAGCTACATTCCTTCAGTCTGGAAAATCTCATATATCATTCCCCTGCATAAAGGTGGGATCTTACAAGAACTCTCTAACTACCGTCCCATAGCATTACTCTCCCCCTTAGCTAAAATCATGGAAAAATGCATCCAAAAACAACTTCTTAAACACCTGTTAAAAATTACAGCCTACTAGCCAACTGTCAACATGGCTTCAGGCCTCTCCATAGCACCACTTCAGCCCTCCTTTCCTTTACTGACTGCATAAAAAAAAAACGAAATAATAATATACTCACCTCTGCTCTCTTTACTGACCTATCCAAAGCCTTTGATATGGTCAATCACCATCTACTGATAAACTTGCTTAAAACTTTTGCAATCGACCCTAGTACTATAAAGTGGTTCAAGTCATATCTTCATAACAGACAACAGGCAGTGCATTGGCAAAACAACTTATCCAACCTCCTTCCCATTACCCTTGGAGTCCCCCAAGGCTCAATACTTGGCCCCCTTCTGTTCTCTATCTTTGTTAATGATCTTCATGCCAGTATTCCCTCTGCAACCTGTATACAATATGTGGATGATTCTACTTTGATTTGTTCTGCCTCACCCCCCCTCCAAACTGCACTCTATCACCCAACAGACTTTCCAAAACATTGAAACATGGTTCCTAAAATGATGCTTAAGCTTAAACGCAAAGAAAACCAAACTGTTACTTTTCTCCCCCGCCCGTAAATCCCCACCACTCAACCTCTCTGTCTTGTCTAGTAATGGCACCAACATATCACCTGACCCTTCCACCAGGCTGCTAGGAGTAGAGATAGACAACAACCTATGCTTTGATTCTCACATTAACAACACTATAAAATTAGTTAACAGAAAACTAGGCTCCCTGTTTAGAATTGAACCATTTCTTACACCTCTTGCCAGAACTACCATTGCCCATTCCCATCTTATTTCTATCCTCCTTTATGCCTCCCCTATTTACGCATATTTGTCCGAAACTAACCTCACCAAACTGGCTGTTGCCTATAACAATATTGCCAGATTTGCCTCTGGCTCTACCTTTAGAACTCACCACTGCTTAAACTTAAAACAATTGGAATGGCTTGAGCTGCAAAATTTTATTTTATTTCACTAGCTCTCCTTAACCCATAAAGTCATCTACAAACCTACCTACACCCCTATACTTACTACCCTTATTACTCCTTATTGCAACCTCAAAAGCCTACGTTCGGCTAACAAAACTTCTTATATCAACCTATAAATCCAACAACTTGGCAGGCGACTCCTTGTTCTCTAACTCAATAGTAAAAGCCTGGAACTCCCTCCCTGACAACCTCACTGCTATCTGCTCTTTTCTCTGTTTCAAATCCCAACTCAAAACTCACCTTGTGACTCACTGTCTCTGCCCCTGTACTAACCCTGACTAGCTGCTACTTGCTCCTAGTACTTTCTTTTATCCTGAATAAAATCTTTCTTAAACATACTTTTCTGCATTCATCCCCAATTGAACACTCTCTATTTGTAATTATTGCTTATTATTGTTACTGTAAAATATGCTAATTGATGTTATTATTTTTCTCTGTGCTAAATCTGTATTTCTTTTTTAAATGTTTTTAATGTTTTTTAATGTATATTAATATTTTTGACTCAGAGCTTTTCTCACCAGGCCTCTGCTGAAAATGGACATATATCCAGTTGGATTAGCCCGGTCAACAAATGTAAAATAAAAAAAAAAATAAAACAGTTTGTGCTTCTATATGGTATTATGAAGCTGCATGTGGGCCTAGCTGTCATACTGTAACAGATTGACATCTTGACAGGCCCATATATGACAGTCCGACAAATGCCCACACATGGGGACAGGGTGTTAATAATGTTCTGCCAAACATAGACAGTTGGGAGACCAGTTTGGTAATTGCTAGCTTTCTCTTATGGGTATGATGTCTGCTTCCCCACTGTCTGCCATTGCTGTTTTGACATGACCCTTTCTTGTTTTGCAAATAGTTGGCAGGCGAATGCAATGTTAGGACAAGCAGAACAGAGGCATACTTGTGCTCCTTCTGTGACAGCCTCTGTCATTCCAGGGGTATGGCTGTTGGCCAGTGACATGTCAGTGCTGACACAGAAAGGTGGCAGCCTTTTATATACTGGCAGTACACTGACCTTCAGGTACAGCCTACTAGGCAACATACCTATTGACTTCTGACAGCCAGACATCTGCACAAAGCCATAAGTAATTGGGGGACAAATGCCTAACTATCCACAAAATAAATATATGGAGCATCTGGAGCTTTTCTCCCCAGGCCTCCACTGAAAATTGGCTTCGTTCCAAGTCAAACTTTCCTGGTTAACAAATGTTAAATAAATAAATATATCATCCAGGTACCCAATATATAAAGACCAACAATCATGAAACTTGCTTTTAAGAATGTATCTGCCCTCAAGCAAAAACACAAAACTGAAACCAAGGTGAAACAAAGGTAAAGCAAAGAATCCACTTTTAGCATAGTAAAACTTTATTTTCTGCTTTCGTCCATAAGACTTCCTCAGAATACATCACATTAACAACCCACCCATTTAAATATATGTCATCAACCAATTAAAATCCAACTTCAATTAAGACAATAAACTTATTTAAAAAAATGCATGTATAAACCTTTTTTAATACAAGCCAAAATAAATTAATGCATGAGATATTACTATAATACATTATACATACCTCATTTAAGTAAATGCACTCTATCATTTTTTAAAAAAAAACATTTAATGTTAACTACATCATTTAGTCTGGGTGTATCAGAATTCAGTCTTATTTGCCAGATTTTTGACCAATAGACAAATGTTAAAAAGTAACAATAGCCAATCATATAAAATTAGGAAGTTCACCCAACATATTTTTATTAGATATCTGTTTGAAGCCACTAGAAAAGCCACAGACAGTGATTTTTGATCCTTATTGGTCAGAACAGCTTCCTAGACACATGAAATTGGTTAGATTTTTTGCAGCAATTGATTGGGAACATAAGGAAGCATGGCTGAATTCTGGCTCTCATCGGCTTCAAGCTGCTTTGTGGAAGAACTTACTGATTTTACATGATTGGCTATTGTTACTTTTTAACGTTTGTCTATTGGCTACCTTGTTAGGATCTGATGAAGGCTACGGCTGAAAATGCTTATCCTTTCTGAAAGCCATTGGTATCTTATTATGTTTTTAATCTCACAGATTTTTATATTAAATATTTGAAGTCCATGTTGGTATGTCCTCTCTTTTTTCTTCTATTAACATTTATAAAAATCTGGTCAAATTATATATACAACACTGGTATTCGGGTATTAAAGTTTTTGACTGAACATAATAACAACAAAGTAAGCAAACTTATTTCAGATATTTGGAGACTTGAGATCATTGTTTAAAAGCATCATTGTTTTACACATTGTCATTCTTTGTTTGATGGTATTTTTGGTAAAATCAAGAGACATGTTGCTACATTAGTAGCCAAAGAGATTAAAAAGTTAGCCAGGGATTCAGAAGCATATGCTAAAAACAAAGCATACCTTATTAATGGTAAAAAAATTATGGGTTATCACTTTAGCACTATTACCCATAACAACAATTTTGAACCTTAGAATTTAGTAGCAGATCCCATACTCAGTAACTCACTGGAATTTCCACCACTGATTAATGAGAACAGCCCTAATTGTTCTAGTAGTGGTTCTTTAAGAGACACTAATGGACAGAACACTGTTCCACACAAAGTGATAGATCTCATAGAAAGGAAAAATAGTTCAACTAAGGTGAATTTTTTTGTCTTTCTTCTAAAGAACAGATCCAGATCAATGACTAGTACCAAATGTCAGGGCAGGGGTATGTTGAAGAGGACAAGGCTGAAGATGCCGAGGAATGCATCTTTTCCAGTTTTCAATTTAAGTAACTTAGACCTTTTACTTGGACATTTAAATATTTTGGATAAAGGCTTTACCTTTATTCCATCTCAAATATGGTTAATGTACTAATTGCTTTGAAACAGTTTATTCTATAGTTAAACCTTAAATATGCTTTTGATGGTGGGAAGCAGGCCAATAGTGATAACAGACTAATATGTAAAAACAATAGTACATTTAATCCTCATTTGATGGTCATTTTGCAAATATTAATAAATTCATGTGAAAGAGATATTTGCACATTATTTAATAACAGTTCTTCAGGTAAGTGGTTTAACTTAAGTCAGAATACAAGGCTTTATTAGAATTATGTAAAAAAAATGTCATTCATATAATGAAAGCAGACAAAGGAAATAGTAATGGATCAGAAAAGTTATACTAGCAAAATGAAGGAACATTTGTCAGATAAATCATGTTATGCCAGGGTCAACTTTTTACATCTTAAGGAGCTACTGACTCTCATTTACTTGATTTGCTGGTGCAAGGTTTTATGTCAATTGAAGAATACAAGTTCTTTGTGGTGGATTTACCTGTTTTAGGTGCAGTATTTGGCATTCTTAAAATTCACAAAGACGACAAAAACCTACCATTTAGACCATTTTTGTGGTAAGGGTAAAACTGAATTTTTAGCAAATTATTTAGGTTCTATTTTAAATCACCTTGTCCAACAGTCCAACTTTTATATTAAAGATTTGTGGCTTTTTTGAATGAATTGTACTGATGCAAATTTTCAGGAAGTGAATGTATGTTGATGACTTTAGACATAGATTCATTATATACAAATATTTCAAACAATGAGGGTATCAAATTTATCAGATTATATCTTAGCAATTTTACTGATTTTAATAATGGTAACATTAGTACTATTTGCCTGTTGCTGTAATTCAGCTTCCTGGTCTCAATGAGAGTCTTAATAGCATATGTGTTTTAACTTGGTATGGGTAATCATTGGTTTCGGTAGGAACTGATATAATTAATGATTTTGCATAAAGGAAGTCTTTCTAGGTTACACTTTATTATGAACTCCACATTGGATCTTTCATTTTTCCAGTTTTTTTGTCTCATTGGAGATGCTTGTTTTTAAGATATATATATATATATATATATATATATATATATATATATATATATATATATATATATATTACAGTAAAGTCTCACTTAACCGGCACCTGTGGGGACTGGTAATTGCTTTAAGTGTATGTTCCGGTTGCTTAGGATATGCTTTGTGATTTTTGATTGGCTCATACACTGGCATATGAGCCAATCAAAAATAGCAAACCAAAGCCTCTTCTTTTCAATCCAAGAACTTAATGTAGGAATATAACTCAAAGCTTTCTGATCCTTCTGGACTCATGCTGCACACCAGTATCCATATTGCATAATGAATTCAACTACATGATGTAGGAATAGAACCCAGAGTTTCTTTTAATCTTCTTGGATTTGTGGTTCACGTCAGTATCAGTTTTAGAAAATAAATATAGTAACTTAGTCTGAGAACAGAGAAAGACTTTTTTGATCTTTCTCGACTCACAGATAATTTTGCTATCTGTTGAACCAACATTAGCTATTCCCAACATCCATATAACTTTTATCATTATTCTCAAATAGCTTTCTCTCTGCCATGCAGCTTTGCATTATATCCGCTCTTACTCAAAACTCACACTGACAGCACCTTTAAGCAAATCATTATTAAAATTCCCAGCAATTTCACCCCTCCACACTCTCTCAAACACACACACACACACACACACACACACACACACACACACACACACACACACACACACACACACACACACACACACACACACACACACACACACACAATCAAACATTCATGAACACACACACACACACACACACACACACACACACACACACATAGACGCACACACATTCACAGCATTCCCACATGAACATAGACTTTTACTCAACATCGAACATCTCTACCACACTTGATCAGACACAGACAAAGACACACACACACACACACACACACACACACACACACACACACACACACACACACACACACACACACTCATTCAACTGCATTCATGCTGCTGCAGACATATATACACACATACACACACTTCCCCAAGCCCCATATCTTTGCTGAGCTTTGATGAACTTGTCTGCATCACAGGTTCTTCCAGCAAATTCAATGGGTAACCACCATGTTTTGACAATGTTAAGTGTTTCCACTGAGCATGGTAATCTCTGCAGCTGAGAGATTCCCTGAATCAGTTGACAGTAAACATTTTAGCCAGAAGCATTTCTGGTGGAGATCATATGGATAATCAGCTTTATCTACTCCCCTAGTTTGCCTCAGCATCTGCCATGACCAGCTGAATTGCCCTACATGCTGATGCTCCCACTAGTGGGAAATTATTGTAGCAGGGCAGTCTATAAATCAGAATGGTTACAACGATGAAGAGGCTACTGGTGTTAAGGATTATCTCTCAGTCTTGTCTGGATTACTTATTTATTTATTTATTCATATGACATTTGTTGACTGGGTAAGTTTGATTGGGCAGATGGCCTTTTTCAGTCGAGACCCCAGGAGAAAAGTTCCAAAACTTAAAATATAAACATTGACAATACAATAAGCTTAAGGTATTAATGATCAGGATAGCAGTATACATATATAGTTTTCTATTTTACTTAATTACAGAAGATAAAAATATAATACAATATAGAAGTGATCACAATACAATTTCATCTTAAACATGGTCACAGTACAATTTCTTACAGATGAAAGGCAAGTGGAAGTAGTTTAGTAGGAGGGAAGAAAAAGTAGTGGGAGAGGTGTATTAAGTAGGGTTAGTGCAGGAGCAAGTCCTAGAGTTTAATAGATGGTATTTTATTGCTCTTTTTGTGTTAGGCATTGATCTTAAATGTGGGGGAGGGGGGATTCTATGCAGAGGCCACAGAGTGATTATAAAGAAGTTTGTCAATGTTTTTATTGGGTTTGTAGACTTGCAGGAAGGCATCTATATCATAACATCACAGACGCAAAATGTTGAATGCTCACAAGAGGGAAAATGCCGAAACTCGAATTCAGTATTGGGGGGGGCACCCCCACTAAATATATAATCCAACTCTGAGATTGCACTACAGTGAGGAAAGGGCAAATATTTCAATCTTTACTGTACTGCGATCTCAAAAACGGACCCTCGACATTTTGGCACTTTCACTGTTGTGCCGTTTGACATTTTTATTTTTCGATAACATAGGTTCATAGGTTCATGGCCCTGGAGCCTTTACAAGCCTAGCCCATAGGATTACACCGGCATCATGCCACCCAACCTTAGTTTCTAGTGCCTCTGTCGAGTAGAGCCACTGGAGTGATCCCAGGGGTGAATATTCTATTTCCAATCCATTCATCAAGATTTCTCTTGAAGAGGGCCAGTGAGGTGCTCTGCTTGACATGTATGGAAAGTCTATTCCATAGTATGGGCAGTCTCTTGGTTATGAACCTGTCCCTCCAGCATGTTCTGTTGATTGTGGTAATGAGGTCGAGGTCTCTGGAGTGTGTAGTGCGGAGGGATCGGGATTTCTTTAGATGTAGCATTTCTAACAGAGCTGGGTCATACATGGCTGTGTAAGTCAAGCAGAGATTGCCGCTAAGTAGGTGATATGAGACAAAGAATAGTTGGAGTTTTTTGAGTCTGTCCATATAGGGCAAGTGTTTAAGGCCTAGAATCCTCTTTGTGAGGTACTTTTGTGGCTTCTCCAGTTGTTGCAGGTGTATAGTGAGGTACATGCCAAATGGGGTGTTGTACTCGATGATTGGCCTAATGAGGGAAGAGTAGCGGGAGACAATGACCTCTTTCTTCCTGGATGCAAAACCCTTAGTAATGGGATGTGCCACATAGAAGGACTTTCTGACCACAGTGGCAATGTGGTGGTCAAAAGAGAGTTTGCTCTCAACCTGTGTTCCCAGATCTCTTATAACTCCTTCACTGTTCAGTGGACTACCATCAATGTGGTAATTTAACGGAACCAGGTTTTTCTCAAAGGGATGAAGACACATTTTTTGGCATTGAGCTTAAGGCCATGGTTCTGACACCAGTAATTGGTTTCATTGAGGCCTTTCTGTAGGATGTCAGCATCACTTGGGGAGTTAATAATAGCTCCCAACTTGCAATCATCTGCAAACTTTGCCAGCCAAAGTCCCTTCCTGTTGGCCTGGACTTCAGGGAAGTAGATACCAAACAGGAGAGGACCCAGGACCAAACCCTGTGGGATTCCACTCATGACTGGTTAACGGTCTGACTTTGAGTCAGCTACTTTCACACTGTGGGTTCTATCTGTGAGCCACTTTGCAAACCACCTAGTGATATAGGGGTTGATGCCTAGCTTAGTACGTTTTTTCTATGATTCCTGAGTGGGGAATGGCATCTTGGCCAGATCAAGGTAGGCTGTATGAACCACCTTAAATTCATCCACAGCTCTGGTGACTGACTCAAAGAAGGCAATCAAATCAAATGAGCAGGCATGATCTACCCTTCACAAAACCAAACTGTGTAGGATCCAGAGTTTGGAGATTCCCTATATTCTTGTTTATTAGGTCCATGATGATGCATTCCATAGCTTTGTATATCAGATTCATCAGGCTAATGGGGCAATAGTTCCTAGGGTCTGTAGTTGCTCCTCCTTTGTGGAAATGGATGACTGTAGCAGTGCGCCATTCGGTGGGGACAAAGCCTGAGGTGAGGCTGTGATTGAACAGTGCACACAGGTGAGGTGCCAGTTCACTCTGTAGTTCATGTAGAACACAACCAGGGATATTGTCAGGTCCCATAGGAGCTGTATTCTTGGCCTTGGGCAGTGCTGTTTTAACCTGTGCAGCAGTAATACTGGGTGCCTGCCAATCTACTGGTATTGTGATTGCTCCGTTGGGGGGAAGAGAGTGCTAAAGTTAGCACTGAATTTGTTGGCCAGTATACTGGCAATATATGTTGGCTTGGTATAGGAGCTACCATTGTGCAGTAGCTCACAGCAAATCTGGGTATTGCTGTGGAGACTCGTTACATAACTATAGAAGGTCTTGTGGTTGTCTTTACTATCTGCTGCAATTTTGTTTTCATAGTTAGCATTAGAGGATTTGATGAGAGATCTCAACATTTTGTTGAGGCTGATAAGGGAGTTTTTCCTTTCTTGGGACTTCAACTTATTCCGCATCAGTTTCCTCCTACTGTTGTAGAGTTAATTTATGGCAGGGGACCACCAGATTGGCTTCCTTATTTTGGAGGAGAGCGTCTTGGTTCTATTGGGTATGGTGAGATCCATGCATTTGTGTATGTGTTCATACAGTGCATTGGTGTATGACTCTGTGGTCACACAACTAGTCTTGATTTGCATGGATGCCGTGAAGTTAGTCACCTCTGTTTTTAGGAGCCCAAAGTTAGCTTTGGAGAAGTTTTTCATAGTGGTTACCTTTGCGGGGGTGGGGGTAGGTGGAATGTGGATTTCCAAGGTGATTAGTTTGTGGTCAGATCTAACCAGGGAGGAGCTGACTATTGGTATAGAGCAATGGTCTCCCATGTTAGTAATGACAAGGTCAAGGATGTTGCTACCTCTAGTGGGGGTAAGAACGAGCTGGTCCAGGGCATTGGAATTAATGAACTCCAGGAAATATTGGCCAAGTGAATTGGTACATGAGTAGTTTACCCATTTAATGAAGGGGTAGTTGAAGTCACCTAGTAAGAGAGTGTTAGGTTGGACCCTAATATTCTCCAGGGTGCTTAGAAATGTGGAGTGCAAGTCTTACGACATGGGTGGGGACCTATAGCAGACCTGAATTGCTGTCTTACCCAATGTTAGCTGCACCTGAAGTACCTCTGATGCATTATGTTGGGCTACCATTCTGGAGGTGTGTGCATCCTTTATGAATATGGAAACACCACCGCTTTGGAGCTTTGGTCCCAGTTCTGGGACCGAAAGATGTGGAATGAGTTATAACCTGGTAGTGCAGCGGTGCTTTCTGCTGCCTTGAACCAGGTCTCTGCTGCAGCACAAATGTCAATGTTTTCCATTTTAAGGAGTGCTTTAAGTGAGTGCATTTTGAGATTGAGACTTCTAGTGTTGAGCAGCATGCCCCTCAAATTGCATTTGTTTGTAGCCATTATGATGGTAATTTGGTCTTTAGAACACCACCTAAAAAGGCACTATAGGGGTGGCAAGAGCCTTGGCCAGTATCCAGAAGCCCAGGGGTGACAGATGCAGGCCATCTCTGGCAAAGCATTGAGGTCTGTCAATCATGTCATCCCAGGCAGACAGATATTGGATTCCCTTAGAATGACACCAGAAACCTAGTCAATTGTTGAAATCAATCACTTTCAGCTTGTACTGTGGTATCATTCTGGGGGATGGCAGGATGCTGCTCAGGGCTAGGGTCATACCCACCTGGACTACATAATCTGAGAGCTCCTCCATGTCTCTTTTCATGTAGTCCAGGGAGGTATGTCTCAGGTCATTCCCACCCCCATGTACAATGGCAGAGTTATATTTGTACCTGTTGTTGAGGGACCTGAGTGCATGTGTCATGTGGCGGATCCTGGCACCTGATATGCAGCGGACTGTTACCTTCTCCTTTTTCAACCTAGTGAGTGAGACATCAGTGTGCCTCACTATCAAGTCACCTATGACTAGTGTGTTGGTCTTGCAGTTTTGCCTCAGGGGCTTTGTTTGAGTGGCACACTGTTTAGGAGAGTTATGTTTCTCATGATTAATTTTGTGTTGTGGTGGTCAAGTGTGTTTCTGCCTTGGAGGTCTCTGCTGCTTGGGTAGATTTTTATTGAGAGCCTCGGGTAAGGTGGATGTGTGGTTTGTGTTTTTATGTGAAGACAGTGCTGGTGTGTGTTCTGGAGGGCTATGTGTTCCATGTGGTGTGGTGCAATTGTTGACCTTCTCCTCTTGACCAGCTATTATGGTCTTGGCTGGAGAGTGCGTGGCTTCCAATTTGGATATACAAGTGCATCTCTCGCAAGTCAGAGTGCTGGAAGGTAAGAGGAGAGGGTTGTCAGTATACATGAGGCAGTTGCTACATTGCCTCAGGATGCCCAAGTTCACCAGGTTAATACAAGAAAGCACAGGGAACTGACCTTTAGACATGCCTGGAGGAGTGGGAATTGATAATAAGTACTGGATCTGTTTTCTTGTAGAACATTTAGTGCTGGTAGCACTTTTGTGTGCTACAATAATTGCAACAGCAAGTCTGGTAAAGTGCTAGACTAATAAGCTAGTATAAGTGCAGGAGTGGAGAGAACTAGTAGATCTAAAGGAAAAATTGAAGAGCAGACTCTTGCACTGCTCAGAAGCTTACAAACAGTCTTGGCTACAGCAAGTCTGTATCTGGACTAGACTAGTTACAGGAAAGGCGGGAAACAAGTGCAAATGTGGGCTTTTAAAACGGAAAATTGAGAGAGATGGAAAAACTGTCCAAATGGCTAATAAACTACAATTTCTGGGCCAGGAACCACTCCTCTTGTGTTAGATAGGCTACCTAGTGCTTATCACTCCCACTGAGAGAGAAAGAGAAAGGCTTGGGGGGCTCATAAGCTTACAAACAGTCTTGGACAAAGCAAATCTTTATCTGGACGAGACTAGTTCCAGAAAAGGGGGGAAACAAGTGCAAACACAGGCCTTTAAGCCAGAAAGTTGAACACGATGGAAGAAACTGCCCAAAAGGCCAATAAACCACAATATATGGGCCATAAACCACTCCACTTGTGGTTCTCTCTTCCTTCCTCCCTCTACTGTCTGGCTTAATAATCACCTACCCCTCCATCTCTATTCTTAACCACCTCATCACCTGTCTACTCTTCTTGTAACTACACTGTATATAACCAGTGAGGAATTATGCATACTCTGTTTCCTTTTATCACACTGAACAGTTTTTTTTGCAGTATGACCTCTGTCAATGCACAAAACTGCTTTCTGTATGACTTATTTTAAATATCCTTTACAGTACAATTGTATAATTGGATGATTTATTATAAATGTGTTTTACTGTACAGTCTCGGACACTGTACCAAACTGTTTAACTGTATGATTTACTGTAATAGTTATCTCGTTAAAAATTTTCAAATGGAAATGACTTATTAATTGTATGTAAAATGCTAATACTGACTGAGGAGCTTTTCTCCTCGGGTCTCCACTGAAAACAGGCTAAACGCTCTGCTGGACTAACCCGGTTAACAAATGTAAAATAAATAAATAAATAAAAAATAGATAGGCTTCCTATTGCTTACCACATCCACTGATAGGCTAGAAGGTTTCCCTCCAACACAGAAAGGCTTGGGGGGGGGGCTCAGAAGCTTATACGCAGTCCTGGATACAGCAAATCTGTATCTGGACTAGACTAGTTACAGTAAAAGGGGGAAACAGGTGCAACTGCAGAATTTTAAATCAGAAAGTTGAGAGAGATGGGAAAAACTGCCAAAACAGCTAATAACTACAATTTCTGGGCCAGAAACCACTCCTTATGTGGTAGATAGGTTACCTGTTACTTACCACTCCCACTGATAAGTTAGTAGGCCTCCCTCCAACACAGAAAGGCTTGGGGAGCTCAGGAGCTTAAAGACAGTCCTGGATACAGCAAATCTGTATCTGGACTAGACTAGTTACAAAAAAGGGGGAAAATAACCTTAGATTTTTTTTTTTGTAAAGTGAAAAGGAGAAAGCTGGAACAGAAGATAATTCAAGGTTAAGAATCTAAGTCGGTTGGCCTTCTCAAATGTTCTCTCACTATTAGTTAGAATGAACTAATGACACTAGACTGGGAAGAGTGTCCCAGATCAAATATACAGTATGGGCGGGCAACTGGAAAGCCACCAAGTATAAGAACAAGACAAAAATAGGGAGGGGGGATTGGGAAACTATTACAGCTTCTAGCTGTAGCTACTAAATGAACATTTTAAACAGATAAAGGAGTAAGGAGACTCTAGAGAAAGTTTTTAACTGAAAACAAATCAGTTATATGATACCTGACTAGAACACAGAAACCTCAAAAAATTTGCAGAAAAGCATGGATAGAGCATTCACAAATAGAAAATACAACTCTCCGTATGAAAAAGCAGTTTACGGTTAAGTAATTCAGTAAACATGCAATTAGAGTAATGAAATAGTATCTAGCAATGGAAAATGCAGTTAAAACAGTGTAAAATAGTACATAAATGCAGTGAAAAAGTAAAAAAAGCTTTATAACAGTGCAAAATGTAGTAGATTAACTGTATAGCACAATTATAAGTGTTACAGAATTGCAATTCAATGAAATAAGTGTAAGAAATACTTACTCTGCTCTTGGAATCTTAATTAATTTCTGCTTAGTCCCAGTAATGGTCATGGAACATATCATCTTGAAGCTTATAAACAAAGGCATAGGTAACCTCCAAACCCTGGACCCCACTCAGTTTGGGTTTGTAAAAGGTAGATCATGTCTACTAAACCTGATTGACTTCTTTGAAGCAGTCACTAGGGCCGTAGACGAGGGCATGATAGTGCACACAGCCTATCTTGATCTCACCAAGGCTTTCAATACCATCCCCCACTCTGGAATTATAGACAAACTCACTAAACTGGGTATAAATCCCTATGTCATAAGATGGGTGGCCAACTGGCTCACTGACAGAACCCACACAGTAATAGTAGCCGACTCCAAATCTGACTTCAGACCAGTGACAAGTGGAGTAAAACAGGGTTCAGTCCTGGGTCCTCTCCTGTTCGGCATCTACTTCTCTGAAGTACAGGCCAACACAGAAGGTCTTTGGCTAATAAAGTTTGCAGATGACTGCAAACTGGGAGGCATAATAGAATCACCTAATGATGTAGACATTCTACAAAAGGGCCTCACTGAAACAGATGCTTGGTGTCAAAGTCATGGCCTCAAGCTCAATGCCAAGAAGTGCATTGCATCTCCTTTGGGAAAAACTCGGTACCCATGAACTACCACATAGGCGGTAGCTCACTAAACACTGAAAGTGTGATAAGAGACCTTGGGACACAGGTGGACTGTAGTATCTCTTTTGATAACCACATCACCACAGTAGTCAGGAAATCCTTCTAAGTGGCACACCTCATCACAACAGGGTTCTCCTCTAGAAAAAAGGAAGTCATTATTCCTCTCTATTCATCCCTCATCAGACCCATTATAGAGTACAATGCCCCATTTGGTATGTTCATAGGTTGATAGGTTGATACTAGGCTATTGGCCCTAGGGCCTATACAAGCCTATCCATAACAATTCCCTGGCTATTTTTCCCACACTATTTACTTCACTGGACCCCCGTCTAGCAGGGTATCTGACGTGATCTCTAGGGTGAATTTCCTTACTCTCATCCAATCATCAAGGTTCTTTTTGAAGAGGGCCAAGGAGGTGTTCTGCTTGACATGTATGGGCAGTCTATTCCAGAGTCTGGGGAGTCTCTGGGTTAGGAACCCATCCAGCCAGCATGTTTTGTTTATTGTGATGACAAGGTTTAGATCCCTGGAGCGTGTGACTCTGAGGGATTGGGATTTCTTTAAGTGTAGCATGTCCAACAGCTCTGGGTTTGACATGGCCTTGTATGTTCATAGGTTCATAGGTTTATAGGTTCATACTAGGCTATCTGCCCGAGGGCATTTACAAGCCTAGCCCATAGTTTTGTGGCTTACGCCACCCCTTTAGTATGGGGAACTATACCCATTATTTTGCTGTGCCTCTGTTGAGCAGTGACACTGAGGTAATCCCTGGGGTATATCTGCGATCTCCCATCCATTGGTCAAGATTTCTCTTGAACAAGGCTAGCGAGGTGCTCTGCCTCACATATACCGGGATTTTATTCCACAGCATAGGGAGTCTTTGGGTGATGAATCTATCCCTCCAGCACGTCCTATTAATAGCCATGTCGAGGTTTAAGTCTCCCGCCCTTGTGGCTCTGACGGATCTAGATTTTTGAGGTGAAGCATATTCATCAAATCTGGGTTTGACATGGCCTTGTATGTTAGGCAAAGGTCACCTCTGAGCAAGCGGTGGCGACTGAATAGAGCTGGAGTTCTTTCAGTCGGGCAGCATAGGACAGATGTTTGAGACCCTTTATCCTTTTGGTGAGGAACTTTTGTGGCCTCTCCAGCTGCTGCAAGTGTCGGGTCAGATACATTCCGAATGGGGCATTGTACTCAATCATTGGTCTGATGAGTGATGAGTATAGGGAGACTATGACCTCCCTTGATCTAGATGAGAATCCCTTCATGATAAGGTGGGCAATGTAGAAGGTCTTCCTAACTACATTAGCTACATGGGTGTCGAATGACAGACTACTATCAACCTGGGTCCCCAGGTCCCTGATAACTTCTTCTGTACTCAGTGGATTGCCACCTATTTGGTAGCTAGGGGTAACCTTGTTTTTCCAAGGGTATGACTATGCATTTTTGGCATTTAACTTTAGGCCATGGCTCTGGCACCAGTTATCCGTTTCTGTGAGACCCTTCTGAAGGATATCTGTGTCAGATGTGTTTTCTACTATGGCGCCCAGTTTGCAGTCATCTGCAAACTTTGTCAGCCATAACCCTCCTGTGTTTGCTTGTACTTCGGAAAAGTAGATGCCAAACAAGAGTGGGCCCAGGACTGAGCCCTGTGGTACACCACTTGTGACAGGCTTTGAGTCTGACATGGCGCCAGCAACTCTGACCCTGTGGGTTCTGTCACTCAGCCAGTTTGCAACCCATCTTGTGATGTATGGGTTAACATTTAAGCTGATGAGTTTTTCAATGATACCCGAGTGGGGTATTGTATCAAAGGCACAATTTTTCTCACAATGTATCTCACAAGACAGCTACAACAATCTGAAAGGCCACAGAAATACCTCACTAAGAGGGTTACCTGCTTCAAACAGATGCCATACACAGACTGTCAAAAAACTCCAGCTCTACTCCGTCGCATATCGCCTACTCAGAGGCAATCTCTGCCTAACATACAAAGCTATGTCAAACCCAGAACTGCTGGACATGCTACACTTAAAGAAATCCCAGTCTCTCCATACCACATGCTCCACGTACCTAAACCTTATCAACACAATAAAAAGAACATGCTGGAGGGATAAATTCCTGTCCCAGAGACTTCCCATACTCTGGAACTAACTACCCATTCATGTCAAGCAAAGCCCTTCATTGGCCCTCTTTAAGAAGTATCTTGATGACTGGATGGGAAATAGAAAATTCACCCCGGGGATCACTTCTGCAGCACTGCTTGACAGGGGCACAGGAAAATAATTTTCTTGGGTGGCGAAAGCCCTTCTTTTTATAAACATTCCCTGACCTGTCCAAACATAAAACTGAGATTATAAAACAACAAGCAAGAGGTAGTAATTATAAGCAGCAACAACAAAAGAGACCAACAGTGAGTCCCAGCTCTACTTTCCAAAAAGATAAAATTTATTCCGAACAAATCTTGTCTCTAGCGCCTCGGCCAACAGCCTTTACAGAGTAAAGAGTTTTGTTGTTGCTGCATAAAACTGAGATTCATGGTACTGGAACAAGTTGAGCCTGATGCCAGGGGGGGTGATTGGGAATCAACTTTAGAATACCGAGAACTCCTCTGGCAATTAAAGTTAGATGCTGGGAGACCCCCTGGGCTTAACGGTTTGATCAGTATCAAGCCACTATTGAAACTAAGAAGGGCAAGACTTTAGTTTGATATTCCCCATACAATTATTTATGACAAGCACCCACACACATGGACATGTTTTTTACTTAATGTTACATCACACAAGGTCATTTTAAGGAATGACCCACTGTACAGCATAGTTTAGTTTAGTTAAGATATAGTGTTCTCTTTTTCCAGCAGGGCTGTCAACAATGCCAAGAAAAGAAAATATTGTCATACCCATATTAGGCATCAGCTTTATATTATAATTACACGAACAACAGTTGGTATGTCAAGTCATTCCATCTTATTTCAATTTTCAAAAGAAGTGCAGATTTTTGCACACAGCAAGTTTTATTATAAAGTTAAACATCATGGAAATAGTGTATAATGATTTGTTTATTTTTATGTTATTAACATTTTTAGCAGTAACAGATGCATTAATGCATTATTTTAAGCATACTCTATTACTATTTTTTACACATTTTGTTTTAATGGAATTTGTAAGCATGTGGAAAAGCGCATATTCTCTTTAAAATGTTAATTGGCAGTGCTTCCTAATTAATCTATGATTTTCAAGGTATATAAGACGCCTGATTTAACAGCATGGTGTCACTTGATAAAGCTCAGAATTCCTCTGAACGAAAGCGCTTGTGTGTTACCATTCTGTGGTTCTGAATAAAGGAATTATTTGAATTCGTTTGGTGCCTACCTGGATTTACTGAATCTGCTTTGGTGAACTTACAACGAGCTGTTCCATTTACTGGCTGTGTGTGCACTTAATTCCTGGTTTGGTTCTTTGCTGTTTGTTTGACTTCCATGTTGTAAAACATGTTATCACAATTCCTAAGTAACACCATTCTAAAATCTGCCTCACATTCTTTCTCAACCAATTTCACTGCTGGGTGCGGGGAGGTGAGGTGATGTGGGGGGTAGAGGTCCTCTTTCTTTTGCAAAGGGATGACATTATGTTCCCAGAACTGTGGTGTTAAACAACAAATTCATGTTCAATTTGTGACAGAACAGCTTTAACTCAAAAAAGGCATCAGCAATATCATGCAGTTGGAAAAAAGTGAAGCCTTTGGCAAATATTTGCTACTGGCTGTTGTTCACTTCCAAGTAACTGTAACTGAATATTTTGAAATGATTTAACATGATAATATGCACAGTACCTAAATATTGTTTCACTTTGGAAATCATTTGTTACTCCCTTGGCTCCGTTCTGACTGCTTCAGTGATCTTGATGGGTTAGTGTAATTCCAGTGGGTAAGGGTATGGTTCCATTGTCTCTCTAAGTGAAATCCACTGATATTCCACCTGTTGGCCTACCAAATGGCAAGCCTTTCTGATAAGCATGGTTGCAGAGCATTGAATGAGTTGTTTTTATTAGTATTCCACTATAAACATCAGTTGGAACATTAGTTGACTCAGTCCCACCAAAACCTGACTTACTCAGGGAGTATTGATTGCCACTGGTAACAGGTGGCACATTTCTCTATACATAGCCCCTGTTATCCCTTGTAAGGTTTTATCCTTCCTTTGTTTGATGACCACACTCTTGTTATCAAGCTTAGGAAGAAAATTTCCTGCTATGCAGCCTGGAGGTTACTAAATAATAAATCTTCTATAATAGAACGACTCATTGCAGATATTTCCTCATGAAACTTGGTCATCTCACATTAATTCATGATGGAAGAGCCTTGTTTGTGCATAATCTTACTGTTGTTAATGGCAAATGTCTGGTACTACAATTACATTTTCACATAACTTAAGCTGCAGCCACAGGCATATTTTCAAATCTGACACTGACTTTGAAGTAGAATGTCCAGAATAAGTTGTCAAAGCTGTTGGATCAGTAAGGTCAAGTTGCCTGTCAAAACTTGCACTTTGGATTGCTGCAGATGATGATTATCTTCAGGACTAAAGGATTCTCATGCATATTGAGAAGTTTGGAATGAATAGAGTGTTACAACAAGGAAAATCCAAACATCCCATCAGCATTTCAAACTAGACAAAGAACTTGTGGAAAATGCTTAGTCCACAAGAACCAGATGCTACACAGGAATACTTCATAAATTTTATTCCATAAAAAAATTAAACACTTTCATCCTAGTAACACTGAGATGTCTTCCGAACAGTTAACAAACAATACACAGCTATAGTTAAAAGAAAATGTTTGTGGTAAAGAATTATGTGATCAGACAAATCTGAAACCTTTAAATGTATATTACACTAGCAGTACTTGTCTTGCAAAACACCCAAAAATATACTGATGTATAAATATTAAACTAAAAGTGGTTAAAAAGAAAAAATTTGGTTTAAAACTTTTATAAATCAAACCTTAGCTGCTCTTAAGGACATTGCTAATACATAAAATGTCTCTTTACCAAGGCTAGTTCATTGCATCAGTTCTCAGTTGCCAAACAAACCCTGTCACCTTCAGTTTCATTTCTCAGTTGCCATCTCTGGGGGAAAATTCCATCTTTTCTACAATGAAAAATAGAAAGCCTTTAAAATTGGGGCACACATCTGCATGTATCATTAAGGCACTTGTGTTGTCTTTCTTACGATTGCTGCATAACTGTGATGCTATAAGCACCGAAATAAACGTGTTAAAATCACTTCTATACTGTAAGAGCAGTAAACAGAGGCTTCAGGTGTTGAAACAAATGTAAATACTTACCTGTAAAACTGCAACGTATGGTGTCCTGGTTACCTTCTACACAGTACTTTGTTAAATGCTGAGCAATCAGACTGCAAAATTCAAAAACAGACAAAGTTCTGGGTACAGCCCAAAAATTAGTGCATTGCAGGTAGATGTTTACACACTCATCGTGTATTACACAATTCAGAGCAATACAATGTACAAAACTCAGAACTATGCCATTACTGACTGAATGTAATCCTCAGTTATTGGGGCAAAAATATGAGTCAGTATTAGGGACATTCTGCAAAAGCAGGGACAGGAGAGAAGTGTACTGACTTAGTTAAACGTCTCTCTAAATATATAATAAGCCTGTTTTTCCCTCACTTCATATTGCAATTCCTATTTGTATTAGAAACTGGTTAAAACTTCTTTACATATTAAATGATTGTTATATACATTGTATTGATTTTAACCAATACTTTTATATTACGTCTAATTTGTTATTTAAACTACAGATGTTTTTATTTTATTTCTGAAGATTGTAAAATTATTGTTCTTAAAATGTTTTGTAATAATCTGGAACTTTTTTCTGTGGGCCATCACTGAAAATGGGTTTCTCAGTAGACATAATTTCCTGGTAATCAGATGTCAATAAATAATTAGACTACAGTATTTTAGTCCACCCTTAATCCTAGCTGCTAAGGCCTGTATAGTCCGTTTCCATCTTATGACCTCATCAGATATTTCACAGGCTACTTTCTGCCCTACATATAACAATCCATTACACCCCCAAGACATGCTCTGCATCACTTAAAATTCTTCTTTTATGTACTAGGTTTCTTTCCACATCCAAATACAGCCATCATTATTTAAACTCTGGTACATTCCATTATTATTTCCAAATTCCTCCTCTTACAACATGCCTTTAACCAGTTGGTATATGCTGAATGACTTATATTGTTGACAGAATTGTATGGGCACAAATATTTATTTATTTATTTATTTTTATTTATTTTATTTTATTTTTATTGAATTTGTTAACTGGAGGACAGCACTAATCCCATTGCACCTATTTCTGTCTCAGTAGTAGTAGTATCCAAAAAAATGACAGACAAGCCAACTTTCTCACATGTCTCATACTTTTGCCATTCTTGTCTTGCTTATAATTCACTTTGGTTTCTCCTTCTATGGCATATACTTCTACGTAGGTCTCAAACACAAGGCTAAACTTTATTTCTTCTTACAGTCTTTAGAGATGCATACTCCAATGAACTGACTATCAACATCGGTACTGTTGTCATAGCTTTTTCATATTATACACTTTATTTTAATATGCAGATTGGAAATGAAGTCCTCCATGGCTAGCATGATTCTACTTTACTATGTTATCTGTCTCATTCTATTCTACAACATTTTTCACTCCAAGTGGTATGGAATCTATCTTAACTCTTATCATATACCTTTCTTCACCCATTTTCACTCACTCTTGCTCAGGATTCCTTTTGCTTTCATTATACAACTCCAGACTCATCCTTTTCTACTTTCCTCATGCCTCCATCTTTATAAGTCATTTCCTCATGCCTCCATCTCCATATGTCACTTCATCATGCCTCTATATTCTTCTGTGGTCTACTGTTCCATGATGTCACAATTCCTGCATCATAATTCATTGCTATTGTCTGCTCTAGATATTTTCCCTACTTATTACCCTGTTTTTCATAATATTTACTCAGTTTCTATTAAAATCCACCTACACCTCTGACCCAAAGCATCTCCAGCCCATAACCTATCATAACATGTCATCCCCTGCACATCAGGGATACCCACTCACAATTCTCAAATTTTTTGCCTATGTATACCCACCCAACTACTACAATCATTCCCACAACATTTTTATTTATTTATTTGGGTTGGTAGCCAAGGTAGAGCACTGATCCAAATGGACATATTTCAGTCCCTTTATCTTTTTATTTCTTTTGTAATATAGAAAGCTACCTGCAACTCGCATATCCCCTGCCCCCTCTTCATCCCTCTTCTAGCCACTTTATAACCATTTCACTCTAAAATACTTCAGTTATGAGTTATGACCTTCTAGGTTTCTCCTGCCAGGCTTTGTCCCTCAAGTCTCATACCTATTAACTTGCCACTGTATTTGAATTGTTATTGTCTAGTATTGTCTTTTCTCCAAATTCCTTTTAATTCTCCACATGTTTTCAGCTAACTGCAGGGACTTTATAGATTATCTTTTTCATCTTCTTTGTGACTACCAAGGCAGTTTCCTATTATGCTCTTGGCCTGAATTATTTCTTGGTGATTACAAAATGCCTGTTTAGGCAATGACCTATCATCTGCAGTTATCAGTAAGCTATTATCTTTCACAACATAACTGATCTGGTCTTCTAATCATTTAAAAAATATACAAGTTATATCCATCAGCAAAACTAGAATGTACCAACTGAGGTCTGAAGAGCTCAACAAAAATCTTAATAGAACTTCCAGTAACACAACACAACAAAATTACTTATGCTTTTCCTTTTCTTTGTGTTTATGTTTTTTCCTACATAGATGTAAGATATCTGTGTCTTATGGTGTTCTTGTGTGTGTTTATTATTGAAAAATGCAATAAGGAAATTTTAGAAAAAAAAAGATATTTTATATCTTTGTATCTTTGTCCACATAAGTTATCAGTACTTCATAGATTCATAGGTTCATAGATGTGTACTAGGCTAATGGCCCTGGAGCCTTTACAAGCCTAGCCCATAGAAGTGCCCTGGCATCATGCCACTCGACATTAGTTCACAGTGCCTCTATCAAGTAGAGCCACTGGAGTGATCCCCGGGGTGAACTTTCTATCTCCCATCCACTCATCAAGATTTCTCTTGAAGAGGGCCAGTGAGGTACTCTGACATGTATGGGAAGTCTATTCCAGAGCATGGGCAGTCTCTGGGTTATGAAACTGTCCCTCCAGCATGTTCTGTTGATTGTGGTAATGAGGCTGAGGTCTCTGGAACATGTGGTGGAGAGGGATTGGGATTTCTTTAGATGTAGCATTTCTAACAGAACTGGGTCAGACATGGCTTTGTAAGTCAAGTAGTGATCGCCTCTTAGAAGATGATATGAGACAGAGACTAGCTGGAGTTTTTTGAGTCTGTCCATGTACGACATGTGTTTAAGGCATAGGATCCTCTTTGTGAGGTACCTTTATGGCCTTTCCAGCTGTTGCATGTGTCTTAGTGAGGTACATGCCCAATGGGGCATTATACTCGATGACTGGCCTAATGAGGGAAGAGTAGAGAGAGATGATGACCTCTTTCTTCCTGGATGCAAAACCCTTAGTAATGAGATGTGCCACATAGAAAGACTTTCTGACCACAGTGGCAATGTGGTGGTCGAAGGTGAGGTTGCTGTCAACCTGTGTTCCCAGAGTTCTTATAATGCGTTCAATGCTCAGTGGGCTCCCATCAATGTGGTAATTAGCAGGAACTGAGTTTTTCCCAAAGGGGATGTCGCCACATTTTTTGGCATTAAGCTTAAGGCCATGGTTGCGAACCAGTCATTGGTCTCAGTGAGGCTTTTCTGTAGGATGTCTACATCACATGGAGAGTTAATAATGACTCCCAGCTTGCAGTCATCTGTGGATGTGGTCAGCCAGAGTCTCTACGTATTGGTCTTGAATTCTGAGAAGTAGATGCCAAACAGGAGAGGACCCAGGACTGATGCCTGTGGGACTCCACTCATGACTGGTCGGCAGTCTGACTTGGAGTCTGCTACATTCACACTGTGGGTTCTATCTGTGAGCCAATTTGCAACCCACCTAGTGATATAGGGGTTGATGCATAGTTTAGTGAGTTTATCAATAATTCCTGAGTGGGGAATGGTATCAAAGGCCTTGGCCAGATCGAGGTAGGCTGTATGAACTGCCTTGCCCTCATCAACAGCTGTTGTGACTGACTCAAAGAAGTCGACCAGGTTAAGCAGGCATGATCTACCTTTCACATTAAGATGCTTTGATTACTATAGTGTTGACCTGAAAGAAGATTTGCATAGAGCTGTAGGGATATCAGTTTCTTCCCTGTAATCTTCTTCAGAACATTCCAGTAATTAGAAAGATGAAGTGATGAAATGGTTTTTAGAAAAAGCCACTTGGAAAGGGTTGTGCTTTACTGTTTACTGTTGACATGTAGCTAAATATATAGACCAGTGAATAAACTAAAAGTTTTGCATGGAATTGTGTAGAAGATGTTAAGTTACTCATTTGGTCTTTGCCCTATGTTTTCATAACGCTCATCTATAAAATGTCACATCCATATACTGTAAATGCTTCTTTATCACCTTGGATCCCAGGAACTATTGTCCCATCAGTGTAACGAGCCTGATCTGCAAAGCCTTGGAATGCATTATCATTGAACTTATAAAAAAAGACATTGGCAACCTTCAAACACTGGACCCACCCAGTTTGGTTTCGTAACGGGCCAATCTTGTCTCCTCAACCTGATTGACTTCTTCGAATCAGTCTCCAGAGACATGGACGAGTGTAAGGTGGTCCACACAGCCTATCTGGACCTTGCCAAGGCCTTCAACACCATCCCCTACTTTGGAATCATAGATAAACTTACTAAGCTGGGCATTAGTCCCTATGTCACTCGATGGGTTGCCAATTGGCTTACTGACAGAACCCACACTGTAAAAGTAGCCGACTCAAAATCCAGCTCCAGACAAGTGACAAGTGGAATACCTCAGGGTTCAGTCCTCGGACCACTCTTGTTTGGCATCTACTTCTCTGAAGTACAGGCCAGCACTAAGGGACTCTGGCTAACAAATTTCGCAGATGATTGCAAACTGGGAGCCAGTATTGAATCCCCAAATGATGTGGATATTCTACAAAAGGGGCTTACAGAAACAGATGCTTGGTGCCAGAGCCATGGGCTCAAGCTAAATGCCAGAAAATGTATAGTAATCCACTTTGGGAAAAAACATGTACACATGAATTACCACATACGTAGCAGTGCACTAAACACTGGAAGTGTGATAAGGGACTTTGGGACACAGGTAGACAGTGGTCTCACCTTCGATTACCACATCGCCACAACAGTCAGGAAATCCTTCTATGTGGCACACCTCATCACTAAGGGCTTTTCATCCAGAAAAAAAGAGGTCATTGTCCCACTGTACTCATCCCACATTAGACCCATTCTAGAGTACAATGCTCCATTTGGTATGTACCTCACAAGACATCTGCAACAACTGGAAAGGCCACAGAAATACCTCACTAAAAGAATCACAGGCCTAAAGCAGATGCCCTATGCTGACCATTTAAAAAAAACTCCAGCTATATTCTGTCACATATCGCCATTTCAGAAGCAATCTCTGCTTAACATACAAGGCCATGTCAAATCCAAAGCTGTTGGACATGCTACACTTAAAGAAATCCCAGTCCCTCAGAGCCACACACTCCAGGGATCTAAACCTGGTCATCACAATGAATAAAACATGCTGGAGGGTTAGGTTCCCGACCCAGAGACTCCCCATACTCTGGATAGACTGCCCATACATGTCAAGCTGAGTGCCTCTTTAGCACTTATTACTTGATGATTAGATGGGAGATAAGAAATTCACCCCGTGGATCATGTCAGTTGCCCTGCTAGACAGGGGACCAGGGGAAATAAATATTCTGGGAAGAAATATGCTGGGAATTGTTATGGCTAGGCTTGTATAGGCCCTAGGGCCGATAGGCTAGTACCAACCTATGACCCTATGTAACTTGTAGTTGTACAGAGTGTGCATTAACAGACTAAAAACATCTAAGTATGTGTCACATAAAAAGACTATGGGGGAATTCAAGAAGGTGTACACATCAAATTTACCTTTTGGCATTCAGTAAGGGCCTAAACACGATGAAAAAGTCTGGGGAGAGGCATATGGTAATTCCCCATGTGCTCTCTCTCTCTCTCCCCTGGAACCACCTCCAGGAATGTATCTACTTGCAAAGTGATTCAAGAAATGATTCAGCTGTGTCGATCATTACGAATAGTCCCACCACACAGAAGTAGAGAGCATGACAAAAAGTCAATGTTCAACTACCTAACATGGCAGTGGCACTGGGTTGGGGGTGAGGAGAGCCACAAGACACCATGGGTAATTCTTAATTTAAGTGCCATAATGGCATGGACATCAATATGAGGATCAGAGGTGGGGGAAACATTAATCAAAGAGATAACATGAAGGTAAATTACCATAATGGTACCTCCAGCAGTACAGGGATCAGAGGTGGAGGAAAATACCAGGCACCCTTGAGTCTACAAATGTGCCATAATGGCACATAAACTATTACAATGATGGCTGGGTGAGGGAACCTCAGGAAGGCAGACAAGTTGGGGGACAGATACGTGGACTGTGGTGTGTGTGTGTGTGTGTGTGTGTGTGTGTGTGTGTGTGTGTGTGTGTGTGTGTGTGTGTGTGTGTGTGTGTGTGTGTGTGTGTGTGCATGGTCATGTGAGAGAGTGACTGTGGGGGGATACTAATGCCTAAATGAGCAGCAGTTTACTACTGCTATATGCAAATTAGCAATCATCTGCACATCACAGTAGTAACTGCAATCCAGAGACATGCAAATTCACTAATGATGAGATCCTTCCTCACCGCAGGTAGCATGACTCTGACTCTAAGTATACCACACCATGGGAGCAGAGTCTTTTGTGATAGGCCCTTTAATGAATTTATGTGTACACATTTACTGTAAAGTGAAACATAATCTACATTTTCTCTGGTTTTCCATTCATGGATTAAAATTATTGAAGAAAATGATAGACTTAGTATAGGCAATTCCATGTGCTTTGACTAAAACATGTTACTAATAAAATATAAATAGGTATTACCTTGGTTTGCTATGCCTGCAGAAGGTAGCTTTTCTTAGAGGTCCTTTCTAAGATAGGAATACATTAATGTAGATGTGACATACGTTAATTAGTAAGCATTAGGTAACTAAGTCACTGCACATGTCTGCTTTCAGGAACAATCTATTAGAACACTATGATTAAGTGTCTTGCTTGCATTTATGCATGACAGTATCATTGCCAATTTTGTGAAGCTGACTTATTTTTTCTGTTATATGCAGCTAGTCATAGCTCATAACTATACCAGTCAAAATTACTGTTATTCAGAAAGAAAATGATGCATGTGCAGTGCATATGCAAGGTGTAAAGAGTCTCATGCCAGACATGCATTAGTTAGTTGGCTTATTTGTTTAGTCTTTGTTAATAAGGTCATCATGCCCTTCAGACAGTCTCCTCATTTTCAGTAGTGCCCTTGAAACTTTAATCTGTTTGTTTACTTAGCTTTTCACGATAGGGAGACAGAAACTACATGACTGGAGCTTGGGTTTACATTAGCTGTGCCTGCTATATGCAATTATTTTTTCATAAAGAAAAACAGATTTTTCCAGATAAACATGTCAAATGCAGAAAAATGAAATGTTTCAAACCTACACTTTAATGTCTTGTGCAATTCTAAAAGAAATTAAAAGAAAAAATATGTAGTGTGCCGGAAAAAAAACAGTATGTCTAAGGCAAAATAAATGAAAGACCAAGTTTAGTTGCGCTGCAGTGTACATCAGGAAGCATGCTTGTTACTTTTCTAAATGAAGCTGTAATGAAAACAAATATCTTGTATGATGAGCAGTTAATATCCAAGCTTGTGGTTGTGCTTAGACGATACTCATTTCCACTGACAGCATGAGATATATAAATATACAAGATGTCATTTCATATCTTATCACTGCTCTCACAGTCAGAGACTGTGGGGGCTGGAACTTGACAGCCGTCTCTGGCAGCATCTTATTCTTGAGTCACCGTCTTGCAGTTTGGGAGCTTAGTGAAATGTATTAATTTCAGGGGCGTGTGCAGGAGTTGATTAAGAGGCTGACATTTCTGCCTAATGTATGTACAGCGTGGGGTAGAATATGGCATGCCAGCACAATGGAATGCTGAGAAACGTCAGCAGCTTCTGAGACCAGCTGTGCCTGTGTGCATGTTTGGTTGTGTATGTGTTTTTTATTGATGTTTTATTTCTCTAGGCAGACTGTTTCTCTGTTGGAAAGCTTTTTAAAAGTCTTTTTTAATCCCATTGTGTCTATGACCTATGGGACTTGCTGAAACTGAAAAGTTTATAATCACTTGGGTATGTTATTACTCTGACTTTCAGTCCAAATGTGTTGCATCATTGAATATTCTTGAACAATGTAGAAATAATTGTTAATAAAGAGGAGATAATTGAATCATTAGACATTGGATGAGGGACAGGGATTTTTTTTTAATTTTAGATTATGGCCTTCTTTTGTTCTCAGAGGAGGAAATGCACATCATGTGATAACTGCATGTTTTTGCATTATTACATAACAGAAGTTTTACAGAAGGAAAAAACATCAAGTTATTTTATGCTGTGAATGGTATGATTGTTAGGTATGCCTATACAACACAGTCAACAGACTGCTGAAAGAAGAACAAAGTACAAATTCACCCACATGCACATAATAAAAACAACCAAATAGCACATCATTTTAGAGAAGTCAGGTTGATCTGGGGAAATGTCACTTCAGCAGGTGCATTGATATCAGAATCTGTCATGCTGAAGATCAGACATTGGTTGCCTGTGTTTTTGAAGAGTGCTGTGCAATCAGTGATTTCATTTTGTTTAATCACATTTTGTTCTCCGATGTTGCTGCCTGCTGTAGCCATTTTGTACTGCATCAGGTTTTGGAGATTACTGTCTATGACAATATGCCTGTAGGTCTGTGAAGTTTTTGTTCAAGAATAATCATAGCAGGATAATATATCAACATTAAATTTACAGCACTGGCCTGCATTTACTTGGACTTATGCAAAAAGGATGATTTTATAGGGTGTTTTGTCCTTTCCCATTTTAGAATGACTGGAGAACTAGCATATCTAAGTAAACTAGGTGTAGTGGATAAAGCCCTTTACATACAGAGAGGACAGCAATAGGGAATAAAGCCCTTTACATACAGAGACGACAAGAAGGCTTGTTTCCACTTAAAAAGCTTTTCCTTCATGTTTTCTATTTAACAATTTTGATAGAGGATTGTTTTTTTTTGGCTCATTATTAGAAGGGTTGATGTGTCTACCTTTCTTTGTACCTTCATTTTTCCATTTAACAGAATCGATAGAGGATTGTTGTTTTTGATTCAGTATTAGCAGGTTCTATGTTTATACCTTCAGTGTACTGATATGAATGTAATTGAGTTGATTGACCTCCTTCAGCTGCAGTGAGTTGCAGCAGTAGCCTATGAATTCCATATAATATGAATGAAGGAACCAAGCCTCAATATGTGCAGTAGTACAATGTCCTTGATGAACCAGTTAATGGGATTATAGTGGTTAGAATGAACGGGGAAATGCCTGAACAGCATTTTACCATCACAGAGAATAATTTCACAAGAACAAAAGATTATTGACTTCAACAACTCCCTTAGCTTCTGTTGTCATTTGGGGTTGGGGGTCAAATATATATCAGCCTGGGAGGAGATGATAGACAGTCCTAACTGCATAATCAGGGAAGGCCTGCACCTACCCCCACTAGGGGTTCTGGCGTGTAGGTCATAAAACATTTCCCCATGAGCTACAATGCCAAAACCAGAAGCCCACAGCACTGCTTCACCATAGAGTGGTATAGTTGAAAAGCAAAATCTCTGTGGTGTTAAACACCAACCAGACACACGGTACTTCACAATGATCCCTAAGGATAGCTATCTGGCTGTATTCTCCTCAGGGATAGTTGTGGTGCTGTGTGTCTGGCTGGTGTTTTAACACTGCAGCAATTTTGCTTTTCAACTGTACTGCTGTATGGCGAAGTGGTGCTGCGGGCTTCTGGTTTCGGAGTTATAGTTCTTGGGGAAATGGCTTGTGATCTACATGCCAGAACCCCTCCAGAAGACATTCTTATTTTGGCAAAAGCCTTGTCAACCCCTCCCCCCAAGTGCCATTTTTAGGCAAAGCTCAAAAGCTTCCAAATTTACAAAACCAGATTCGGTCCCTTATCAAATCAACCAAAGCACGATATGAGGTAAAAATATCCATTCAGGCAATAGACAGCTATAAAGTTTTCTTTTAACTATGTTAGAAACCTTAAAGGCAATACCCAGCATTGTACAGAGCTAATAGCAAATATTATCACATACTCTACCCTGAGGAAATAGCCAGTCTACTAGCATATTTCTCTCTCCCTCTATATTCCCAGATAACATACACATGTCTACACCCCCAAAACTCCTGAGAACACATCCTCAAAGCACTTTCCATGGCCAAAAACACTGCTTCTCAGGAGCTGGACAGTATACAAGGCTGCCTACTAAGCAGCCTAAAACAGAACCTGTCAGAAGCTATTCAATATTAGTCTCCAAACAGGCTTTGTGCTGGATGAAAGGAGGACAGAACAACTATCTCCTCCCAGACTGAGCTGTCAATAGACCCTGGTATTTATAGACCCATAAGACTGACCAGCCTCTTCAGTAAGGCAATAGAGAGGATTATTATGGAATTAATAATTAAGGACATAGATAACTTACAGCCCTTGACACAAGCAAGTTTGTTTTTTTTAAAGGCAGATCCTGCTTGCTTAACCTGGTCAACTTTCTTGAAAAGGTTACTAAAGCAATTAATGAGGGAAAATCAGTGCACACCGTATGTCTAAACCTCAAAGAGGCATTCAGCACAATCCCATACTCAGGTATTGCTGATAAATTCTCCCAACTAAATATTAATCCCTATTTACTCATTGGAGAGCATGTTGTCACACAAATAGAACCAAGGAAATTAAGATAGGAAGCTCTACCTTTTTCATAAAAACTGTCACTAGTAGTGTTCCTCAGGGCTCAGTCCTTGGTCAAGTCCTCTTTGGCATTTAATGCTCAGAGTTCAAAACTACTGTAAAGGATTGATGGCTGACCAAGTTTGCAGATGGCTATAAACTTGGTGTCATAAACTCTCCAAGGACACCAAGATCTTCCAAGAGGATTTTTCCAAAACAAATCTTAACAACAAACAAAAACTAAATGCCAAAAATGTATAATAGTCTCATTTGTGTGACATCACCTGTAGCTATCAAACTGACAACGCATCCCTTAAAATTGATTCATTAGTTAGGTACCTGGAATCCTATGGGGACAACAAATTCTCCTTTGATCACCATGTGTTCACTATTGTAAGAAAGTCCTTTTAATTGCACTAATTATTATCAAGGGTATGGTGTTTAGGTCCAGGGATGTTTCCATTCTACCATATTGAGAACTGATTACACTGTCCACTGAGTATAATGCACCCTTTAGTATGTACCCAACCAAACACAAAACAGTGTAAGAAACTTCTCTGTGAAGAAGATTTTCAGTCCATATATTTCTAATTAATCACTGTATATTAATCAGATCAGACAATAGTAGTAGAAGTAGTGAACGTAAACTCGTCAAGTCAAAAAGTAATAATAGAAAATATATAATTCTACAGCATTACTAAGTATTCGAAAGTAATCCAAGCAAGGCAGGCAGTCTGTTTCCAGTTAAAAATCCTTTATTAAGTACACTGACAAGCGATCCAAGTAAAACAAAAATAGAGTAATAATTTCCTCACAAGCTTTCTAAATATATATATACTTTTTATCAGGCATGGGAGTGGTTTATTGTGCTGTAAAACAAAGTGTCATTGGTACACATGTTAAATTCACATCCCTTCCCCCGTCAGTGTGACATTCGAGCTGGTCCTGCCCTACCTAGTAGCTGTCATAATAATGTATAGTCCTAATGTACTTTAATGGTACATCTTATTTAACCAAATTATTAAGCAGATTATTCAGTCTGTGATTTTATACAAGGCAATATACTACATGGCTGGAAATATATCAACCTTAGTTCATTTTGCGATCAAAAATTATATATAAATATATACATACACATTTTGCATGTAAAAATCAGTTTCTATTTTCATAACCTATTGTTAACAAATTGTTAACAAAGATCGCTTTCGTCCTTCTAGATTTCTTCAGGTCTGTGTACAAGAACCCTAAAAACCTATATAATTAGTTAAACCCTAAAAACCTATATAATTAGTTAGTATTGTTATTACTATCATTTTGAATAAAGTGGAAAAAAGAGAACCAGAAAAAAATAAAAATAAAAAAAATATATGTATGATGATGGAAACAAAATATACACTTAAATTTCAAATGATTTAAAATGGTATTTAAAAGCAATTTGTAGAAAAAAATAAAATACAATACAATTAGTCATGTAAACAGTGTGTACTACTATTGTCTGATCTGATTAATATACAGTGATTAACTAGAAATATATGGACTGAAAATCTTCCACACAGAGAATTTTCTTACACTGTTTTGTTTTTAGACCCACTACACTTTAGTGGGCTGTTTTGAGACTGCGGGGATACCACAGAGATTACTTTTTTTTGTTTTTTGTTTTTTTTTACCCAACCAAGCACCTAACACAACTTAAATGACAGTGATTTATCACCATGAAAATCAAGGGATAATCATAAAAACAACAGTGGCCATCTCAAAGCCTTGTCCCACTTCTTAGTACCATACCAGCAATCTCTGCCTCATGCACAAGGCTTCAACAAATCCTATCCTGTCTGATTTACTGCACATTTGCAAGTCCAATGGTGTAATAATCACCTCAGAAAAAGATCTTAATCTCTTCTGCAACATAAATAGAACACGTTGAAAGGATAAATATGTATCATAGAGAAGGCAACATCTTTGGAATTGTCTTCTCCACATAAAGCAAAACAATTCCCTTATTATATTCAAACATAATCTGGATAAATGGTTGGGAAACTATAAAGTTATGCCTGGTTTAACATCCTTGTCCCTTATGGATAGGGGCAATATAGGTTCATAAGTATATACTAGGCTAATGCCCACCATGGTTTTATAAGGCTAGCTGTGCAATCCAACATAATTGTTTTCCTATGTATCATGCATGTTTATTAGGAGATGGTATGTTAAGAAGTTTCTAGAGGTTATGGTGGGGGAGGGTATGTCAATTTGTGCATTACTGTCTACCTCTGTCTATCAGAGACATTGGGCCAGACCTGGGGTGAATTTCTAATTTCCCATGTAATGGTCAAGGTTATGCTTAATTAAGGTTAGAGATGCACTCTGCTTCACATGGATGGGGAGCCTGTTCCAGGGATAGGGATTTGCTGAGATATGCATCTGTCTCATCAGCATGTTTTATTTATGTCACAGGCAAAATCTGATTCCTTGCATCTGGTGGGTCTGATGCTATTCATTTTGTGGATGTGCAAAAGGTCCATCAGAGCTGGATCCAAGGATGCCTTGTAGGACAGGCATAGATCATCTCTCAGTAACTTGGGGGAGAAAGAGTATAGAGATAAGGCTTTAAGGTGATCTGCATAGGACAATATATTTATACCCTTGACTCTCCTGGAAGGCGCCTTTGTGGGGGTTCCAACTGTTGCATATGTCTGGTCAGGTACATGCAAAAGTGGGCATTATACTTATTGACGAGTCTTATAAGGGCCAAATAAGGTGGCACTATGACTTCCTCAGACCTGGATGCCATGCCCTAACTTATAAGCTGGGCAACACAGAATGATTTTCTTACTACCTTGGTCACAAATTGGTCAAAAGGCCAGATTACTTTCCTACATATCTTTCCAGATCCCTGACTACTGGATCAACTCTTAGTGGTGTTTTATCAATGAAGTAATTAGCCTGGGTGGCAATTTTCTCAAAAGACACTGACAATGCATTTCTTGGCATCATGTTTAAGTCTGTAACTTTGACACTAGTCATTCATCTGTGTTAGACCCTCTTGTAAGATGTTTGCATCTCTAATTTACTAAAACAAAATGGATCCCTTAAACATATATACTGTTTAGTTCAGGAGACAGACAAGCTTTGGTTTAATTTATTCCCCACTGCTTGCTTTCAGATAATTATCTGAGTCACATATGCGTCTGTTTTAAAAAATGAACTGCAAGCTCTTGGCCTTCTTAATTCATTCAGAAAACTGTATTTCATTCATCTTGTTAGACAAGCATGTAAAAAGAGACTGTTGGGATCAAATTCACATAAAGGAAAATAAAATATATAGTCATATTATTGTGCTTTTTTTAACTCTAGTCCACATTCCCAGTCAGTCCCCAAAACAGAAATGCTGATACAACAACAGCATACTTAAATGGAGATTGCAAGAAACAACTGTATAAGAGATTAAAATCCAACTCGACCACCAAAATGATAAAAATATGAAGAACAAAAAGCTATGAACAACTCAGGTGCTGCTACAAACTTTTATTACAAACCTTTAATTATGAGATACTGTAAGTGCTTTCATTTTAAAATAAATAGACTTTGTGGGAAATTTAATAATCCCTACACATTTTTTTCCATGTAGGCATCCTGCCTCACTGCTAACATGCGCATAAACAATTTTAGATTCATTAAGCATGGCTGAGCGGTGCATACAAGCTTGGCAACACAGAAAATTCTGTGGCATGCAAATCACCTAATAAGCAGGTGCATTTCATGCAAATGAGGCAGATACAGTGCTCCAGCAAGCAGATAGGCAGTTCTGCAGACCCCATGTCAGTGCCCATCATGTACACAGAAAAATTCTGTGTACAGGAATGTAGACAGACAAAAGGGGCTATAAAAATGTAGATAGATGGACAGAAATGTCATACCACATACAGATATGAGCAAAATGATCCTCTGTGTGTCTGAAAAATTAAAGGAAATAAGTTAAATTAAATTTGTTTTTTAATAATCTTAGCATTTTTGCACAGCACACCACAGTGAGCAAACATGAATTATAAAAAAATAAAAAACAAAAATTTTGGAAAAAACAAACTTAATATTATGTGACAGAAATGTATTACAGGGCCCTGCATGCAGTATCTGCAATGGTGCAGTGCTGCTGTTAGTAATGTGGTAGGGCTTTGAATCATGTTATTTCCAGGCTGTGAGCATGGATCCCTATGCAAATGAGGTGGAGTTACTGAATAGTATAAAGGGTATAATCATGTCTGTATATCCCCTCTGTGTAGGCAGAGAACTATGTTGGTGTTTACAGAGAAGGTAGCTGACATCAGGGGAGGGTGTGTCTACTAACTTCTAAGCTTATTTCAGCTTAGCTGCAACTGTTTGCTTGGTGCACCACTGTGCTGAGAGTGCCCTTTCAGGAGGTGTGCACTAGCTTCTAAGCTTTGTTTAGTTAAGAGGAGTGTGTTTCTGCATATGTGTGTGGTACGTCACTATGCTGAGCGTGGAAATCTGGGGGGAGGGTGTGAGTGCAAAGTGCTAAGCTTTCTTTACCTACAGGGAGCGCATTTGCATGGTGCACCACGGTGCTGAGTGTATCTAAAAGCCAATGACATATTAATTAGTTTTGACTGCTGTTTAACTTAAACTAGTGACATTAAATTATGTTAATGATGTACTAGGCAGGTGGAATGCATCATAGGTAGCCAAACACATAGTCAGCACCTGCAGCATAGCACAATAAAGTATGCATACACCCTACTGTCTGATTCGTCTCCCATACTCTGCACCATTGGAGTACAGACTTGGGGAATTTTAAGAATGCTAAAGGCTGCTGCAGGTCTGCTACATCTGTATGTGCTAGATGCTGAAGTCAATGCTACTGCTGCTGACAATAGGCCTAGCCAGAGAAGAAGAGTGTTCAGGCCCAGGGTAACCTTCCAAGGGCTACATGAGCTGGAGATTGTAGATCGCTACTGGGTAGACAGGGACAATACTACAAGAACTCACTGAGCTCTGCCACCCTCAACTCAGACCCAGAGCCAACAGAGGGGAACCCATCCTAGTGGAAACAAAGGTATATGTAGTCCTTAGGATACTAGCTACAGGTACCTTCCAAAGACCAACCGGGGACATGATGAAGATCTCACAGGCATCAGCATCCAGGGTACTCCACCAATTACTAGATGCCATGCTACCACCTGCCAATGAGCACATATCTTTTCCCCTCAACCCTGAGGTGAAGGGCAGCAATATGCAACACTTCTGCCATGTAGCATACTACCCTGAGGTACTAGGTGCCATAGATTGCACTCGTACATATCAAGTTACCGCCCAGTGAGGAGGGTAGAATCTATATCAACAGCAGGGTGTACAGCTTCATTAACTGCCAGGTCATGTGCAATGCCCAGGGCATTATCATGAATGTGTCTGTCAGTTACCACAACTCCCATATCTGGCATGCATCACAGCTGCACCAGATGTTTGCTAGGGTGGACATTCCATACAGCAATTTACTGGGGGATGCTGGCTACGCACTGAAACCATGGATGATGACACCCATCAGAAATGCACACACACCCATGGAAGAACACCATAATGAGTCACAAGCACAAACTAGGAACATCATAGAGCATGGGTTTGGGCTTCTGAAGTCAATGTTTTTGTGTCTCGATATATCTGGTGGAGCTTTGCAGTACACTCCAGCCACACATGCATAGATATTCACAGTATGTGCCATGCTACACAATATGATCCTGAGGAAACAGCTGCAGCAGGATCAGCAAATGGAAGGGATACTCAACCCCCCACCAGTGCCTAGGACACCACAGCCACACTCACAGGAGGACTCAGAGGAGGATCCCCCTGATGATGTCCATGTAGGCAGATGTAGGCATTCCCAATATGCCCTGGCTTTGTCTAACAGACAGCACATAGCACATTCACTGGCGACCTAGGGACTGACACTTTACTCGTACTCACATATATATAGTAAAATTGTTGGTGCCAGTCAACCTACACATACTGTACCTATCCATGTATTGGCTGTATACTGCTTGCATCACACAGAGTCAGCCCTGAACTACAGTTCTGTCAACTGCTGCATTCACAAGGTAACTCCCTAACCTATTAATATAACATGGTATTGTATGTATGGATTTGCTGCATTTATGCAAGGAAATATAGTGGGCATTTTGGACAGCTGTGACAGCCATATGGGACTACAGATACCCAGTCCAATAATATGTGTCCCTTAATAATCACTAGGCCTCATGGTTGGAATATTCACTACATCATCGAGGGAGATGTTAAAAGGTAGGGTCACATGATATTTGAACTATTGTCTATCCCAGCAGATCATGTGCTGTTGTTCCCCCACCCCCAACACAGCAGTGTTCCAATATAACTACTTTAACAGTAAGTCAGCAATGATATATCAGCAGTCCAGGCAATCTCAGAGCTGTAACATAGTACTCTAACACACATTGTATGTCCCACGTAAAGCAGAAATAACAACATACATATTTATGCTGTTGAATGTGTGATGAATGACTTCTTTCTGTCTGACAGCCTGTATGGCTCAAGTTGATTAGGGAAGTTAGCATGGGTGATGGTGTTGATGGTTCTAATATAGAAGTATTCACATCTTTTGCACGTGAGGTATTATTATGTTAGCATTTTCACATACTGTCATTCTGTGTGTGGTGTAACATTATGAACCTCAGTCACATGCTAAGTACAGCAAACAGCTGGGGAACGCTGTGGACATTGTGAGTGAAGTGCAGTAGTGCAGAAACAGGGACAGATGTCAATGTCTGTAACATACCTCTCGACCTCTTAGTGCAAGAAATATGGACAAAGCCCAACAAAATGGGGGGACAAAGGCCCACAAATAGGGGCATATTTTAAAAACTGCTCTCATAAACTTAAAAAAGTTGTTAGAATAAGAGGCTTTGTTTAAACAGCAAATTTTTCTGAAGGATTTGAAGTCAGAAACTCAAATATGTGCCATTATTTAGTTACCTCACTCCTCAGTTCATCCAAGTGATTTGCCAGAAAACCACAAACTTTATTAGGAACAGACCAAAATGATGAGCCAAAACTCTGGACATTCTGTGAAGCTCTGGACAGTTGAGAGTTATGTTCTGTAATACACAAAATCCTGGACATGAGTACAGGTAGGTGTGGCCTGGAGTCACTTTATAAGTACTGACAGTCACACTTGGCATGTCCAAACACTTAGTTAAAATGAGAGCAATTCTGTTGTCCTGTCATCAGAATGATCTGTTATGTATAGATATGTCTATACATACAGACATATACGTATGTGGTGTCAAATACATATATACTGATATATAAATATATATATATATATATAGATATACCGATATATATATATATATATATATATATATATATATATATATATATATATATAGATATATATATATATATATATATATATATATATATATATATATAGCTATATATATTACAGTAATACATAGACTCTCCCCATATATCTACATAACACATAAACATATCATACACACACAGCAACATCTATATATACATACCTGTTAATTACATAAATATGTGTATGGATGTCTGTATTGTCCTACATTCCCTAATAATGGTGAATAAATCTGCACTATCTCACATGCATACTGTTGCTCAAAGGATCCAAACTAAGGATGCAGCAGTACATAATCCACTCACCTACATCCCCTGTGTTTTCTGGATTTCACCTCATAAAGAGATGCAGGTGAGTAGGTGGTGTAGTGTACAATGATGTCAACACATGCATTGACAGGGCACATTGTTCCTGGCCACAGGTTTGCCTATCTAACTACAAGCAGCCACATATGGCCATACTGGTAACTGTACACACATAGCTAGGATACTAAACATTATCCCACTGCTAGGATACTAGATGCAGATAACAGTATGGAACAATATCATTCTGCAGGCCACAGATGCTGTTCAACACAAGCCTATTTTGTGTAATGCACAAGTACTGTGCCTGCAATAGCATACACAACAGACTCAACATGTGGCGTGTGCGATAAGTACTGTGATATGCAATGAGTAGGATTAGATATGTAGGGGTTCAAATCTCATTCCAGGCTACTTGGTGCATGTCTACATGTGTGTGTATATATCCCCATGCAGAACAACTGACATGCCCTTGTGGGCTATCCATCTGCAATGGTCATTCACTTTTTGGCCTTGTAACCTGCTTCTGGCTTCCAAACTGCCCTCTTCTGCAAGGTCTGATGATGTCATCCATCTTACGACTATCAGCTGACTGTCTACTATCTGACATACGCCGTGGCACATGCAATAAATACTGTGATCTATAGTGCGTAAGACTAGATAGGTAGGGGGTTCTAATATCATACAAGGCTACTTGGTGCATGTGTGTGTGTGTGTGTGTGTGTGTGTGTGTGTGTGTGTGTGTGTGTGTGTGTGTGTGTGTGTGTGTGTGTATATGCCAAGATAGCATAAATATGATCACCTTGGTAACTTAGAAATATGTAGGGTTTTGCAGTAATTTATTTGTAGCGTGTGATGTGACCACCCAAAGGACTGACCATAACAACACCTGCTGATGTCATCAAGCATATGTCCTGAACTGATAGTACTAACACACATGAGGTGTGTTGTGGGCATCACGTACTGTGATCTGTAGTGTGTATCATTATGTAAGTAAGTATTCTCATCTACATACAGCCAACTTGCACTATGTGTGTGCCTTGGCATGTCCTGTACACAGTGATTGGCAGTGGTACTAGCCTCAATGTAACCATGTTTGTGTGTGAGCCTGTTAGAACATTTTACCTCATGTTATTGAACCATAGGATGTTTGAACATAATTAGAATAATGGCTATACAGCCCTCACAATCATAGATATGTTTATATCCATAGTTACAGGATAAGCACATATTGCCCCAGTCCAAGAGTGACACAGGCAGATGCCCTGTGTTGAGATGATGGTTGCCCAGCCAGTCATGCAGATGGCATGTTCTGAAGTGCGCTGAGGTGCTCTGTGTGCCATTAAGCAGGGTTCTGTTTCAAGAGTGTGTTTAAGTCTGCTAGGCAAATCTCTCCCACAAGCATGTAGTACTAACATCACATATGAGATTAATGTACTTACAAGGAGTTATACATCTACTCTGCCACCTACAGATAGGCAGCATATGCAGTCAAGCAGTGTCACACATTTCCCTGTATGCAAAGCACAAATCACATCTGAGTAGTCTATATGCCCCAGGTGACAATGGCACTCATTGCAGACAATCCTCATTGAACACATACTAAAGACGTGAGGTGTCCTTGTTAAGGATCATACTGTTGTGTACAATTACCAGTACTACTTGGAAAGGTACATCATCAAATGGCCATTGCACTCAGATATTGACTTACTGAGGGAAGAGTACTTGGAGGTTATGAGTATGTCACTTACAGGTGACTGTGGCCTCAGCTATGCCATATGAATCGTGCCATACCACTGTATAGACATAGTGATCTGAGGCACATTAGGTGTACACATCGGTGGCCAAGTCTGTATGCCCATTTCATTCACCCCTGAGTATGTACATCACATGTTGCGACTGATGTGCTACTTACCAGGTACATAGGTCTAACTGATGGAAATTATACTACATATATATTTGTATGGCATCTATGGCCATTAGGATGTTAACAGGCATGTGTCCACAATACCCTCTTGCAGGACAGTAACATACCACAGAGACTCTATGAGTGCTCACAATTTGCAGCCATCAGCCAACATTATTAGTCATACTCAGTCATTAAATGTGTGTATTGTGGTTATATGGATTCCAAGCAGTAGAGGACCCAGGACTGCACTCTGTTGAGCACTACTGCTTACAGATCAGCTATTGGAGGCAGCTGTCCCTATACTGCGTATGTGTGACAGCAATGGGGCACTTAGTGTCCCCTACATTGACAGTAGCATGGATGCCTGAGTGCTTTGTAAATGTTGCCTGAGCAGGGGATATAGTCAGATGGCTTGGCTCAGTCTAGGGGGTTGCATACCCTGATGTCCCCTCACCCAGGTCCATTGTGACTACCTTGGAAATGTCCACCATGTGTAACAGTCATGCTCCCACTATCATACAACCAAACTGTGTACAGTCAACTGTGTGTAGAATACATATATGTGATTGCCCCTATGGGTATACAAATAAGGATACTCAGACAAACAGGCATATAGTTATGTTGCTCAGTGGTTAGATATGGAATTGCACCACCTCTGTGCAAGGGTATAATAGCTGCCATTGTCTACTCAATGGGTGTGCAGTCAGTAGTGTTTGTATGACTGCAAGGGTTTCCCAATGTTGTTAGTCATCCTTGTCAGATCACATGTAGGATGCAGCCTGGAATGTTAGCATGTGCAATAAAGTTTGTGTATGTTCCAATGAGAGGCCAGTTAAAACTGCTCTATAAATATGGAAGTTATGGGACAGGTTGTAGGAATGCCATGTGTCACATGTGGTGGAGACATTGGAGTGTAGTTGACGAAGACAGTGTGGGTGTACAGGTTAGGTATGAGTACAGACTCATATCTGGAATAATGACATATGAGGTCACTGACAATCTGGGGAGACCTTTGAGGTCACACATGTAACTACACTGTGCATTGTGGTTCTGCTTTGTGTGGGTAGCTACTTTTGTCACTTACCATGACTATACATTACAACAACACTATGTGGATGTTTTAGCTGAGGCGGTAGTGCCTCCATGTTAAGTTGTCTGCCAGTTTAGCATGCTGAGCCATGACAAGCCTCTGTCCTCCTGTCACGTACAGCTGAGTTCATGCAGTTGTAATGCTGCAGACATAATGCATGGGTGTAAAGGTCTGATACTTTCCTGTCCCATCTGAAGGGGGAGGTGCAGTCATACTATGTCAACCATGCCTGTCTTGGCATATATGTGTGTATTGCCTGGAAGGTGGAGGTACATGTCAGTAGTTCTAAGGAGACTCATCTGTGGCCATATCTCACAAGGGAGGACCTCACATTGGGAGGTCTGTGCTGGTAACCCATACTGGTAAACACATGATGCACTGAGTTGATTCCCCATGTGGGGATGTCATGGCACTGCTACAGGGCACTGTAGATAAGGACCTGCAGCATCTTTTGGGATAAGTGAGCTGCAGCATGACTAAGCAACACAGTGTGTACATATTACAATTCCCTAGCATGTCCGTCTGTGCTCTGTCAGACACCTTGCATGACTCTCTTCTTGCAACATGCTGGAAGTAACTGTTATACTTACTTGCACAGATGGCAACTAGTATGTAGTGCCAAGCGGTGTCCCCAGATCTCTGAGTCATGTCATTTGAAATGCCATGATAGAGTTAGCATGGATATGAACACTGACACTGTCATACACCTACTGACACAGGACTAAACACTGTTACTTTTGATAAAGGCCAGAACATGCCCACTGACTGTAAATGGTAGAGCCCACTGACTGCAATGGATGTCAGACATCTGTCTCACTCCACCAACCATGGTCTGACAATGTGCATGACAATATTAGGCCAGCAGGCCTTGCTGGAAACTGTGTACATCATGTGCAGAGTTTTATATCAGCTGGTGGATAGGCAAGTGTCTAACAGTCATACTCTGGGAAGATAGCATTGAGAGACCTATGCCGCACTGACGCCAATCAGCAGTAGCGTTCATCATCCTCCATTATTGCCGTACCCTGTCTACCTATTCCCTCTCTGCAGTCACAGCCACTGTCAGTGACTTCTGACTGAGTACATTAGCAGGTGATTGCATACTAGGAGCTGTCACAGAAACTCAGCATAACCAACAGTTATCCAAGATGGCCTAAGACACAGTCAGTTGTTCTGTGAGCCACTACCAAAGACTAACTTAAAAAGACTGCACAATACTATCTTGTGGGAAATTATCCACTTCTGCAAAATATTGTAGTATCTGCACACTGCCCACAGTTGAGACATTACACATGGGGTTATGGACACAGAGAGTAATGTAGCCTTTGACTCTCACTGGTTGGTAAGATGTGGAGATGCATTCACTGTTGTACAACTTATACTGACAGGTTTGGGATGTACATCCCAGACTGTCACTGCTCTACTGAATGTGGCAGTCATCCCACCTATCATTTTGTGTGATAGCACCATTGCTATTTCAATACACAGGCATATCGTACAACTGTAGCTGCCAGACAGGTTCCATGGTACAACAATACACAGTGTAGATACCCTGTCCTATGGAGTCCAAGGTATGATGTAGCCTATCTCCTAAATGCTTTGGAAGGGATGTGTATGGCTCCATAGAGAGAGGTGTAAGATCCCACTGTGTACCTCCCACATATCCATGACAGGACTAACACATGTCTCGCCTGTTCTGCATGCCTATAACATCACTGTGGTATACATAGTACATGCTAGAGAGACAGGTATGTAACACAGACAGTACACCCTACATGAAACAAGCTCCCCATGCACGTGAAGCACATATCTGCTATGACACAGCATGTGCAGGTTACAAAATGGGATGCAGAACACGCCAGTTATAACTGGCATTGGGCAACTGTCTGTACTGGACACAGGATATTTTTAGATGAGTCATCTCCATCAGGACAACTTGTAGATGTGTGTGTTCCCAAAACCCTGGTGACACTTATCAAGAGCAGCAGACCTGTTAGCAGATTAGGGATGCACGTGTACGCTGAATGACACCATTGTCCTTGTTAGCCTGTTATACACATATGAACCTATGGAGACATGCACTTATAGTGCTTTACCTTGCTGAAGACATATGTCTGCTGTGCTGACATGCCATCCTGTGCTGCTTTATTGCCACTGTGTATCTGTAGGTTATCCTAACAGACTCCTGAAAAAGAAACATAAACATGTCCATGACACTCCAGTCACTGAGTAACTATACAGCCATTACAACACCATACAACATAAAGTACACAAAAGTATGTGGTGTACTCATGACATATGTCAGCATACAGTATCTGTTATTAACCATTACATGTGGCATGGCAAAACAACACAGCATTACACAAGTACATGTTAACTAATATATTCACCCTGTGCTTCAGACACATAGCTTCATATCCCTGCATCAATGGCAAGGATGACAGGGATGTGGCACAGGCATCATCACTTGCACACGGTGTTGTGTTGTGTGTGTGTGTGTGTGTGTGTGTGTGTGTGTGTGTGTGTGTGTGTGTGTATGTGAGAGTGTGTGTGTGTGTGTGTGTGTGTGTGTGTGTGTGTGTGTGTGTGTGTGTGTGTGTGTGTGTGTTGGACAGCTTTGGGCCATACATGGTAGAGTTGACACTTCACCATCTCAGTCCTTGAACACAGGAACTAGCTCTACCAGTAGAGACACTGGCACCTCCATGCCCAAGGTCAGAAGTGGTGCTAGTACCTGATGGTGACTGCTCTCTGCTGGGCTCATGTGTCCCACAGGAACACCCAAGACCATGAACCCATGGCCTGCCATGTCACAGTGTGGACAGCACACTCCCCTCTGTAGCACTGGATGTACTGCCATGTGATTGTACATGGTCATGTGGACTCTCAGCAGATGGGGTTGCTGACCTACATCCATGAGTCTGATGATCAACTCCAACAATATGTTTAAGCACAGACAATGTGCAGTCCAAGACAGACACTGTCTCAGCCCACCTTCAGTCAACTGCATCAGTCAACTGATCCAGGGTGTCCCCAATGTGGCAGAGGTAGTCACGGATGTCTGACTCTGCAGCACCCATAACCCTAAGCAAACATCTGGTGTTCCATTCAGAAAGTGCATGTGCCTCCATGATGGCCTGAAACATGCTCTGAGTGAATCATGCTGTGAGACCTGCAACAAGTTGTGGACAGACAGCAGGCCTCCTATGAGAACCCCTGTCAATCTGCCTGTGTGGGACCTCACCAGATCTATAGCTATGGCCAGTTTCTACACTCAGTGGAGCCATAGTTGCCACACTTTCCTGTTCAATTTCCCCACCCACTGTCCATTATCTGTGGCCTCCTGTGACTGCGTATGTGTGGGCATACTGACTGTGTGCAGTGACAATGGAGGCCGAAGAGGGTTGCCTACCTCTGGGACAGATTCAGCCCCTAACACCCTCACCTGCACCTCACTGTGGTCCCTATCATCATTTGAGTCAGAAGAGACACTGACTTCAGGTTGTGTAGGTGACAGACACCAACTCATCCCCAGTCACCGGTGATAAGAAAGAAAAAAGCGGTACATGAATACTTGAACTATTGTGGATGAAAAATCCACCAATACTCATAATAACAAAGATCCACAACTGGATTAGCAGTCAAACATTTTTCTTCTCCACTTCTGCCTAAAAAAGATTTCCTCAGAACAAAATACACATACAACTCAAGGCCTTTATAACAATCAATTCAAGTAAAGCTTGACCAGTAAAATTTACCTTTTAATTAATCAATATGAAACTATACTTGATAAAACAACACATAAAACCAAGTACACATATCTTAACAAATATATTGAAATACACGTTTCATTGCCTAATTTATTTTCCTTTCAACCTTTTGTTTTTTAATAGGCATTTTAGATTAATTGCCTCATTTAAACCAGGAAGCTTATCTGTTCTTAACTGTCACTGCCAAAGCATTTTATTTTGTTCAACTACACTCCTGTCATTACCCCCTCTAAGATCCTGGGGTACCTGTTCCAGACTGGAAAACAAAAACATTCTAATCTGTTTACTCATGAAAATATGTTTAAATAGGGCATTATTCTGGCTCTTAACTTTAATAAAATCTAAATGTCCCTTAACAAAACAGTGTCATGTTTACCAGGAGCAGGACCATGACCTTGGCCAACACCTGATGGACCTGTAAAATGTTGAGGGTGGGGTAATGTCAATGTCAGTACATGTTGCAGCAATACAAGGTAATGCAACCATATATCTCATATTTACAGTAACTACTGTGTTACTTGTTGTATTGATCACATTCTGAGTGTGAAGAGTACAACTGAAGTTAAACACTCCCCCACTAAGAACAGAGATCTGACACCCATGTAAAACTATGTACAGCTTGACACACTGACTGCTACAGTATTACAATGCTGATAACATTAAGCCTACCTGCATGATCCACTGCTGTGGAAACTGTGGTACCACCTCCATGATGTATGGTGTGATGGATGCTTGGGAGCTGTTGTGTGTGCCTAGGTTTGCCAGGAATTTCTCAGTGGCCAAGGGTTCTTGTTTTGCTGCAGGTGCTCTACCAGTGACAGCACAATACTTGGCTACATCTGCTATCCTTCATCGTGCAGTATTGATCATGTCCATTGTGCGGTGTCTAACCTGCTCATATGTCCTGCCCTGATGGCCCATGCCATTCACATCAAGGACAAGGTCTGCCCATAATGCAGACTGTTGTTCCTGTTTTGCCTCCCCCTGGACAGTAGGATGTGATGATATTACCTTAGTCCTTCCAATATAATTTCATTTTCTGCATCAGAGAAGGATGCATGGTGTCTACGATTCTTGAAATACAACAAAAGGGGAACACATTACTTGATCACATACGTGGAAGTGCACTATGTAGAGATACAGCAAGGACAAAATGTCTGGCACTATCCACTACTTGCTCACACATCATACTCCACAATGTGCAAACATACTAAGTGTGTGGATACAATTGAGATAGTAGCAACAGTCAGGTATTCCCGTTTGTGCCATGACAGATACCACTGTATGATCATACATCCAGCACACGAGTCTAGTGTGGTGTGTCCCCTATGGGCACCCTCCCGATAATATATCATAAAAATTATGCCATTCAAATAGCAGTGTGCTATTACAACCACTATAAAGGGACAGTCCAACGAGACCAGTGTGCCACAATAACAAATGACAATGCACCCTTGATGTATGGTATGCCCTGTGTAGCTGTAAGTCAGCAGGATATCAATGACATGTCATTATCACAGGTCTAAGACAGGCTTAATGCTGTAATCTATATTCCCTGTAAGTCTATTCACCCATCTGCAGCCTGTTGTACACAAATTCAGTTACCTATCTGATGGAGTGCAGTACTCCTCTGTTGATATGTGCTGACAGTAAAGTTTTCACAAAGGCATGCTCTGTGTGAGGCTAGTCTCATACAGAATATTTCCTCATAGCTAGCTGCTTACCTGTTAATCATGCTACTCATCAGCAGGTCATTGCCTCTAAACCAATCTGTGGAACTGAAATGATAACTGCAACCAATGCAGCTGATTTGCACTATCATCAGCCAATGACATGCAACCAATGTACAATATATAAGGCCTTCATTTAGGGTAGGGCCCCTTTCTGATATGTTGTGCTAGACATTACTGAGGTGAGGAGACTACATCGTCACAGAGGGTACGTCTATAGCAGAAACCTTTACATAGGGATGTGTGTGCTACAGGTTGCAGCCGTGGCTGCATGTAATAGACATAGGCAGAGATTGTGAACACTTTTCAGGAAAACAAACTGTAGGATTAACTATGGGAGCTGTGTCAGCCTTGTTATAGAAGCAGAGCCAGAGTAAGGCTACCCTTTCCACTCCAATTAAGGCATGTGTTTAAGGTAAATATGTTAGGCAATGGTTTCCCTAGCAGAGTACTAGGCAACTTGTTTTGTGTGTCCTTGAGTAAGATGAGGTATAAATATAAGAATATGTCTGCCATTTGGGCAACTGCCAGGCCATGTGTTACAGTCTGGTAGTAATTTGTAGCATGTATGAGGGCAGGCCTTGCTGCAAACAGGGACTTCCAATTTGTATGTTAGCTGTGCAGCTGTGATAATCTGCACTGTGAGTTTAGAATGATTGTGTGGTGCACTCTGATATTAGTGGCCTTCATTTGCAGTACCTGCATTGACCTTCTCTGTGAATGCATATTAATGCATGGTGTGACACCTTATGCACATATAGTTTTGCTATAGGGATATGTGAAATGTGTTCCTATTTGCAGGCCTATGACTTCCATCAATACAAAGCAGACATGTCATTTAAAATGCATTGTGTGGATAAAGAGTGCACGACTCAGTCATTAATTGCTGCCTTCACAGTACTGTGCATCCACTTCTACACATCACTGGATTTGAACTCAGGAGTGTGTGTGGCAAAATGTACTGTTTGTAAGCTACTAAGTCATTGCTATAGTAGGTGTATTTGCAAGATATATGTGCACATATACAGGCTGTGACATACATTTTGTTCATCCATCAGTATGTGCATGGCTTTATATGATTGTATGTGGGCAACCAGGGTCCCAGTTGAACAAATATTTTGCTATTAATGCCTTAGCTGAAAAGTACATTTGCCTGCTATCACAGGCCTTTGGCTTTCTAGTGGTGTACTACTGCACCAGAGTCTAAGGTACACTCTCATTTTTTCCATTACGTTTTAATCAAATTTGCAGACGTGCAGCTCAGCTGAAACACCCTTAATGACTGTAACTGGCAATTCATAGGTTCATGGGTTGGTACTAGGCTATTGGCTTTAGGGCCTAGACAAGCCTAGCCATAACAATTCCCTGGCTATTTCTTCCCACAATATTTACTTCCCTGGACCCCTGTCTAGCAGGGCGATTACTATGTTTTGTTTAAACAACCTGTTTTAATTAAGAGTTGTGTGGCGTGGCAAGTTAATGCAGTGGTCTGCAGGTGTGATGGTCTTGGGCTCAAAATATGAGATAGGTCTTTATTTTTTAAGTGTGTACTACAAGTTTAAAACATATATAGTCAATATAGCTCTATTTAGTGAAGCTTAGTGAAGCTGCATGAAACAGTACATCATGCAGCAATGCGCTAAAAATATAAAGAAAAGAAAAATGGGGAGATATGACAGTGGTGAAATGGGGTGCAAGCAGGGGGAAAATATAGTGAAAGGCAGGTAGAGATGTGCAGGAAGGGTGTAGGAAACGACCATAGCTATGTATTTCTTCTACAGCAACAACTGTTCACTTTGAGAAAAGTTGTACATGACTTTGAACTCTCAACCCCAGAGAGGGGTGAGGACAACATAACTGGGTTGTCTAGCCAATTGGATCAAATTAAGTTTGCCCATTGGACACATGTGGAAATGGAAAGCTATGTATATGACAATTTTTTGGGACAAGTGCCCATTTTTTTTTTAAGGTGAAAGTGGAATGTTGGGGAAGAGACATAGGTATGTGTGGGGATGGTAAGTTGAGTAGGTGAGGATGCATTTGCAGACAGACGAGACAGATAAGAAAGCAGACAGGGGTGGTGTGTGACACATGAGGGGGTTGAACACCTGGGATAGGGAGGTGCTGTGGAATCCAAATCCCATGTGCCTCCAGATGGCAGCAGCATGACTCACATCCCATTCTATGGTACAGTTGGCACTTCTCCTTAACTGCCCCAGGAGTGGCAATGCTGGAGGCTGGACACTGGTGTGAGGCTGCCCTACCAGGTCGGCCAGCAAGGCCTCAATCTGGCGAAGGCAGTGGTCAGACCCATGGTTGACTATCCTGTGCATCAAGACTGGCAGCACATCACGGGTGACAACACCCCCTCCAACTTCTCTCCCAGGGGGTGACCGGGCCCTGTCCTGTGTGTGATACTACCCAACACCTCAGGTAGTGCAGTGGCAGCAGATGGGGCACCACCAGTCTGGGTCGTGGGACCATGTGCCATAGCCAGTTGAGGCAAGGTAGGCAGATCAGCTGATACGTGCATACCTCAATGTGCTATGGTAAATGAGGCATAGCAATAAGTTAAGGTTAGTAATAACCAAACCATTGTTACTCTTAGCAGAATGGAGCATCAGTTAATCCAATACATATTAATGTATATTATGTGTAACACAACAGTAAATAACATAACAGTCAGTATGGTAACAGCATGTCAGTAAAAAATAAACCATAAGGCCAACAAAACAGTTAGTTTAACAAAATATGTTAATATTGAACCATAATAATACATAACAATAATACATCACATAAAATATAGTTTGTTTAGCAAAATATGTTAATATTAAATCATAATAATAAATAATAAATAAATGAAGGTAAGGGGTGGGAAGAGAGAGAGTGAAACAATCCATTACTGACAGTGCAAACTGTATCCCTGAACACACTGATATTAAATACACTACAGGCGTAAAGTGTCAGTTTTGAGTACAGTGATTACAATTCTCCTGTAGCTGATGTAACATGTACATACCTCTCAAGCTGTTAGCATGGGTCAGTATAGACCAAGCAACAACACATGCAAGTACACAAGTACACAGAACACTTTCACATAATGTGGACTTCTATAACTACCAAGGTGTTCTGTAAGCAGATTTGGTAATACATTGCATTCCAGGTAATAATTTTTCTGGTAATCCTGTGACAGACAGATTAGATGGTTTTAATTACATTACATGAAATTGTGAAACTTGAGAAGCATGTTTGTGTACAGTACATAAACTAGACATCCATCATGCCTTAGTTGGCAGCAATGGGAATAGAACCCAATAGCTCTGACTGCAGGGAACATCTGCAAAAATAAATTAACATTGTCTGTAGCAGCTTCATACAGACATGCAAGGCATACAGCTATTCTGGGAATATGTAGCCTGATGTATTTAGGAATCAACAATACTTAATACTTTATCGGGATTGCTGATAAGTGTCTGTGAAATGTAACCACAATCATATCTATTCATAACATGGGCTACCTCAAGCATATACCTTTTGTTCCTGCAGTAGGAGAAAATGACAGCATTATGTGACTGATTTCTATTTGCATTCCAGAACTATTACAGTGATATACTTGACTGCAGTGACAGTAAAACACACATGCATGGAATACAGCCATACTTCATTTATTAAAACAGATTTCTGTAGAAATCAACAATGCTTATTAACACTTTAACGGTATTGCTGATAAATGTCTGTGAAGTCCACACAATATCTGCCCATAGAGTGGGCTACCTCACCATATACCTTTATTACCAGAAGTAAGAGGAACAGAGAGCATTATGTAACTGATACTGGCCTGGAGACAGCCTTGGACCATACTATGAGTTAAACAACACAGTTTGCAGGCTATTAGTTTTGCATTTTACAACTATTACAGTGTTACACTTGACTGCAGCAACCTTACCATAGACAAGCAATGCATACAGCTCTACTGCAATGTTTATAACAACACAATCCTGCTGTACAACATTTTGCTTACTGTTATGGGTATTGTTTATTACAATACAGTCATTGTTAATTTATTGCACTGCAGCTCTAATTGCCCATTTATTGCACTATAGTTCTACTTGCACTACAGTTTTTGTTGTGTATACTTTATTCCAGTAAATGCTTTACTGTTTCTTGCTTATTGCACTGCAGTTAGCATAATAAATCTGTACATACCACACTCATGGTGCAACCTGGCCAGGCGCCTGGCATGGGACTCAACATTGCGAGCCCTCTCAGCTGCAGCTGTTGGAAGAGAAGCACACCATTATGCATACCAGTTTTGCAGACATTCACCTTGCATATTGGTAAAACAGTGGTAAACATACTTACATGTTTGTGGTGCATTCCCTGCTCTGGCTTCTTGGACTCAGGTGTCCAAGGTTCCCATCTTTCTCCTCTTCAGGTCATCATAATGGTGATGACACTGCTCAACTGTGTGAGGGATACCAGTAACACTGGTGAGTTCCCTGACCAACTAGTCCCAGGCCTCCGGCTTACACTCCAAGCCTGGGAAACTGCCGTGCAACAGCCTAGGTTCATGATTTTTTACTAGGAGCCCAGGACCCGGGACTCCTGAACACCTCATCTCTGTGTCCGAAACCTCGCACCTTCACCAGCATCACCTGCCATATCACAAGTTGATCAGACTCCAAAGACTGTTGCAGAATTCCCACCTATTGTGCCTAATATAGGCTGTTTTCCCACCCTTACATGTCACTGAGCAACAAAAAAGCTCTGCATTGCTTTGCATCTCTCAAACCAGCTAAGTGCAGCTAAGCAGTGTGAAAACTCACACAAATGAAGTTTTATCTAAGCTTAACACTGTGCAAACAGTAGTAGCCGCAGTGTTCAGCACAGTGCAGCAATGCCATATTTCACAAATTTGTTTTTAAAATAAATATTTATAATAAGTTAAATTATAGACATCTTATCAGTTCACATATACTTCTGGGCTACCTCCTAGCATTGCTAAGCACTGCTGTGTGCCTCAGAAATGTGATTAAATAGACTCAGACATAAATATTTAATTACATCCGATTTCCTTTTCTAGATGTCTAGCAACTGCCGGCTATTTATGTATAAGTGCTGCTCCATGGAAACAGCAATTAAAAAAAACAGAAAAAAATGTAAAATAAGAAAAAATATGTAATTATGATAATTAATGACATCCAGTTTCTATTTTTAGATGTTTGGCAGGTGTCAGCTGTCTATACGTGAGCAGAGCTTAGCATTGCTGTGCTCAGCGCCTCATTGCACAAACATACAAAAGACAGATAAAAAGAAAAACTAAAATAAAATATTACAAAATCGACATGATTCACAACATTTCAACAATAGTGGGAAACAGTACAGGGAGCCTCACCCTGCATGCAGCCACAATGACCGTTAGCCTCTGCACTTCACCCTGTACCAATTTAATATTCATGTTCCTATGCACAGCGCACCATCATTATGCATGGTGTGCTTCCGAGGGGAGGCTGGTGTGGCCGTTTACATGGATGCATCCCATGTAGGCTCTACATGGTGCCTACATGGGTTTTATTAAATGCTGGGTCTCATCAGATAATACAAAATGTAAAGCTCCCTCCTTAAATACAACCAGTGTCACATGACTGACCAGCCTCAATATCAGATTCAAAAATGTCAAAGATTTAAAGAGTCATTCGATCTTTGCAGCTTGAAATACTTCACATTACTTAAGAGATATAAAAATTCCTTAAAAATATGTATAAAAACAGACACAAAAAGATTAACCTGCCAAGCAGTATATGCTTTTAACACAAAAGCTGGAACTATACATTTAGCAAAAATGCTGTTATACATAAAAGGTGGGAATTATACTTTTTCAAGAATATGATGCTTTCTGTAATGTCTTTAAATGTTAATGGCTTCACAGGTAAATATAAAAAAGAAAGAGTAGTGAACTATATTAACTAATATAGAACACAGATAGCTATGCTACAGGAGACACACTTGAAAAGAATTGATCATGGGAATTTAATAACAAAAGGTTTTCAGGATGGTTATTCAGTGGGATACTTGGGGCAACGGAATATAGGAGTACTTTAATTGCAAGACGAGCTCCAATGGCGAGAAAAGAGGATAAAAAATACAATAATGGTAGATTTGCAGTACTAAGGGGCTAATGGCAAGGGAGAAGGATTACACTGGCATGTACTTGTATTCCACCAAAAACTGCGATGTTGTTGCTGTGTCTTTTGGCTTTTCCCGATTAGGGGTCTCCACAGCGGAACTCCGGTCCGCTAATGATTGGCAGTAGATTTTTACATGCTGGGTTGCCAGCTCTGACGTACAACCTTCAACAAAGGTATGCCAATTCACGCATGTCTCCATACAGAAGACGCTCTAGCTGAGAATCGAACAGGACAGCGTCTTATTGTAAGGCGACAACGCTACCGCAGCACCACCACTGCAAACTGCTATAATGAAGTTTAAAAAATTCTAGGAAAAAATAATCAGCTTTCTTCAAGGAATATTACCTATAGGGAGACTGGAAGTTGATTTGCAAAAGTGAAGACATGTCTGGGGCGGCTCAGAAGGGAAAACAGAATAAAGGAGGGTATATTTTGGCATACAAAATGTGAATTTGACACTAGGAGTTCGGAATGAATTTACATAGTATTCCCCAAGATGCAAAAACTGGGCTAGGCTAGGCAGAATTTACATTTTCACAGGAAAATGTACATTTATTTGAAGGTCTTTATATGTACGCAATAAATATTTCAGATCATGCATCAATAATAACTAAATAAAAACACAGGGTAATGAATAAAAATGAGACACTGACACTTTCCCACTTATCTGTTGATAAGAGAGGAACTTATGGAAATGGGTAGTGGAAATTATTCAAGAGCTATTAGAGAAAATCGAAATTTCTTCTGAAAATATAGCTAGACACTAGGATAAAATTAAAGTGGAATTTAAAAATATGGTGGAAATAAAGGAAAGGGAGATACGGTTAAGAATTAACAAATTATTTAGAGGGGCTAATGTATTGCAAAACAGGGGAAACCTCATAGAACAAGAAAAGGAGCAACTGCAGAATGCTAAACAGGAAATAAGGGATTACCTCGATAATATGCATGAGTTTAGAAAGATTGCTGTTAAGAAAGTGTTTTTTTATAACTCTAGAGCACAAAAACTTTTAGTACAATGACTCAGGCAACAGAAAGTAGAAAGGGCTATCATCAAGCTTAGGGAGCCTATAATAAGGAAGATAACAATGCATCCTGTAGAAGTATTAGAAATATTTCGGAATTCTATGAAAGTCTGTATAAAGCAGAGAAATATGGAAATCAAGAAAAGGTACCAAAGGAAATGTTTATGGAAGAATTAAAAAATGTCAAGGTTAGAGTTACAGGAGGCTCAGTTGCTAATAGTTAGGATAGGATGAGATGAGATAGAAATGGTGATGAATAACCAATCTACAGGAAAGTCTCCAGGAATAGATGGTATTCATGTGGACGTTTCTAAGCTAGGAGGGAAAAAACAATAAAGATCTGGAAGATTTTATTTAACAGTATTTTAAAAGGAGACGTGCCAACATCCTGGAAGAAATCGGTGGCAACTAAAATACTTAAAGAGGCTAAAGGTTCTTCAGATCCAGCTTCATACAGGCCCATTTCAACACTAAAATGTGATCATAAAGTGTTTATGTCTATAATAGCTAAAAGAATGACAAAAGTGATGCCAAGATTAATAGATATGGATCAATGTTATTTTGTGGAGGGGAGGCAAACATTTGACAACAATAACAGGACACTGATGATCCAGAGGGAAGCAGAATGTAAGAAACTACCATTGTTGTTGGTGGGTCTTTATGCAGAGAAAGCATTTGACAGAGTAAGCTGGGACTTTATGAGCAGAGCAATGGAATTATAAGGCTGATTAGGAAGATATACGATGGATCAGAGGTGAAAATAAAAGTTGGTGGGGTCCTCTCTGATAATTTCTGCTTGAGTAGAGAAACCAGGCAGGGGTGGCCACTCTCCCCTTTGCTATTTGCATTATATTTAGAAACAATGGCAAAGAAAATATGGGACACAGAAATTCAAGGATATAATTGGTATGGTAGTCAAAAATAGTAGGCTTTATTTGCAGATGATATTAAATCAGAAAGGGACATTACAGTGCTGTGGAACATACTGAGATAGTTCATATCTTTATGGGCTACAAAATTAACAAAGCTAAAACAAAGACAATAGCTGTAAATTATGTACCCACATATGAATTGGTTCAGCAATATTTATATTTATGGGGACATGATAAAATTAAGTATTTAGGAATACAGACTGAAAACGATTCCAGTGTAGCAGCTACGGATATGTGGAAATAGACAAATCAAAAGATAATACAAAAACTGAGCAAATGGAAGCCCTGTTATATGAATATTGATAGTAAGATACAAGCAGTTAAAATGCTTTTAGTCCCTTTAGTCTTATACACAGATGAGGCATATTTTTATCAACAAGAGGAGAAGTTGTGGATGGCAAATAATAAAAAGATGACTGGTTTTATTTGGGAGGGAAAGATGGCAAGAGTCAGGTGGGATAGGTTATTCTTGCAACAGAACAAGGCAAATTGGGTATTTCAGAGCAACACAGTTAAAGCTCCAGTAAATAGCACAAGCAGAAAACTATAACTCAAAGTGGAAAGAGATGATGATGGAATGGGGGGGAAGCTCAAGAATCAAGGAGAAACTGTAGTTTTGGAAGCAGACCTTTAAGGAGAATAACAGCAATCATACAGAATATTATATTCATAAGTAGGAGAAAGTATTCTAAGAACTAAGCAACATGGGAATGGAGAAATAAGATTCTGCCAATAGGGATGACTGCAATTAAGGATACAGGCAATAAGCAAGAGGGGGCTGGAATTTATTGGAGAAAATGGCAAAGGAACAAAGGTATTTGGAACAAATAACTGGAGAGGGAAAGGTAATAGAATGGGAGGACACCAAGAACTTATTTGGACTGCAGGTTAGAGATTGCCCTCCCTATCAAGGGCTGATATTACAGTATACCTGCAGAGAAAGAAATAGGGGGATCATAAATGAAAGACCAGCACTGGTAGAGTTTTTAGTAGAATCTAGAACAGAAGTCGCCATTAAGAAAGGATTAATTAGTAGATCATATAAAATATTGAATGATAACTATAAGAATCAATCAGAGGAGGTTATAGAGGATTGGGAAGAGTGTTTCAATAAGCAATTCATAAGAAACCATGGGGGATATATGTATGTCTCCCAAATATGCAATAAACTCTTGAAGATTTAGAATATTTGCTTGAAAGTCTTTACATAAGTATTTTTATACCCCAAGTAGACTCCAAATAATTTTTTCTCAGGTTGACAGCAAATGCTGGAGGTATGATAGGGAAGAAGAGGTGACTAGGAACATATTTTCTGGGAGTATAATGAGTTGGCAGACTTTAAAGATTTCCTGAAGGCTGGTCTGTTGGAGATACTGGGTGATCAAATTGGTGAAACCTAGGTAATTATTTTTTTGAGCTATGACACAGAATTGGAATTGCCCAGACATAGTAAGGCCTTGCTCAGTCTAATAATGATGGCTGCCAAAAAAGCAATTACTGGAAAATGGAAATCAAAGTTTAAACCAACTTTACTAGAAGTAGCGAAGATAGCAACAGAGATAAAACAACTGGAACTGTGATCTGTAGAAAAGGGTAGGAACAAATTACAAAGGTAAAATGGGAATTATGGTATTAATACATGCAGCAGAGGAATGAGATTTAAAAGCAGGCATGATATGAATGAGCTATGTAATGTTTCACCAACAATGACTGGATATATTATAAATGATGTATAATGTTTGCAGCTATGGTTGTGCCAGCATGGTTTGTAGTTTGTAATGTTTGCAACTGAAATTTTGTCGGCATTATTTATTTTCATTTATATAAATGTAAGATTGCCTATGTCATACTTGATAATTTAATAAAGACGTTTCTTGTTTAAAAAAAAAAACAGCATACTTATTTAGTAGTAAATTACTGATATAAATGAATGGACATCTGTTTTATACCCATTACTCCTTACATTATCCCACTTCTGACACATCTTGCTCTAATTTAAAAAAAAGACCACAATTCATATTTAACAGTGTATGGTGTACACTGTAAATTTTACAGACGACATTTATTAGTTGTGTTATCACAATTTTACTGTATCCATATTTACTGGAAACAAGTGATCATCAGTTTCTGAACGCATTCTTGCATTTTGCCCCTTAGAGCTCTTGCCAAGCATTCCTTGAGGCATCCTTCACCACACCATCTGTCTCTTTTGGATATATTTTGACCAGGACATTCTCCTTTCTGGTTACATTTCCATCTGGTGGTACTTTCCATGCTTGACTCCAAGCCCATTAGCCCTTGTGCAGGTTGCATACAATTATTCTGTTAAAGGTTGGTGTTATGTCCAGGCCCTTTTTCTGTTATCCCAGGTTATGCCAACCTACTCAGTGATAAGTCCTGTGTACTGACAGTTTCGTTATTCCTGCTTTTCATTGATAACACTCAGCAGATTGCTTGCAATGCTATGAAGAGAGCTTCTCTCCTCCCCCAAACACTTTTTACTTAGGAAAATCATTTCTACATAGCTACAGTCTAGTCAAATTTCCCTCAGAATTAGCATTCAGCAAATTTAATTAACCTGTGACAGCGTACTACACCAGTACATGCAGATCATGCAATAAGGATCAACATATATGACAATGTTACGTGGTTTTAAATTATTTCTCACAATGTAAGCAAGCAAATGTCAGACTTAACAATCTCAGCTGCACATTCACCACAAGTTCATCTGCTAGATGGAACCTCACAAGTTTAGTTTATTACTACTTAACAAATAAATGAAGTTTCAATAATATGTATATGAAATGACAGATATTGAAATTAATTATGAGAACACTGTACAAACGTTGAAAACAGCATGTTACAAAACTCCCAAGACCAGAATTTCTAAGCATGATACATTCATGATGAATTTCATAACCTTTTGCCAGGGATACCTGAAACAAAGATACACCTGAGAATTCTGAAAGCAGTGTCCATGATCTTGGCCAACCCTACTCTGTTGACTGTGGGTGCGCAACAAGTCTTGTTGCTCATTGACAATGCATGTGGCCAGTCTAGTGTGTGATGAGAACAGGAAATATATTTGTTGTGGTTTCAGCTGGAACCAGTAAGAATATGAAGTAGGACTATGGTGTGACCACAGGGAAGAATGAACAGCAGTAGTGGTCATCTACAGCAGTAGTGGTCATCTGTCGAGCAAGAACCTCAAGGATACTTGGAGTGGTCTCACACAACAAAAGAAAGACTTCTGGCTGTCCGACATGGTCCTGAAGCTTGTGTGCTGATGTACTTGTTTAACTAAGGGATACATTTATGCAGAGAAGATAACTTGTAGAAGGTAGCAAGGGAAGTATGATCGAGGCAAAATGCTAGATGAGGTAGTAAGGCCACAGAAACAAACATATGACATAAACATGACTGCAAAAGGAAATAGTGACACAGTCAGGAAATGGAAAGACAGTATATAAGAGGGTATGAAATAACCAGCTATCAATCTCATGTAAATAAATTTAAAAAAGCTGAACATTCACATGAGGTCAAAGTGGTTAGAAAAACATTTTATATAGCCCACCTAATCATTAAGGGATTCACATCTAGATCAGGGGAGGTCATCGTGCTTCTTTACTCATCCCTCATCAGGCCCATAATTGAGTACAATGCCCCTATTGGGATGTACCTTACCAGACACCTGCAGCTACTGTAAAGACCCCAAAAGTACCTCACCAAAAGGATCAAAGGGCTCAAACAGATGCCATATGCTGCCTGGTTAAAGAACCTTCAGCTCTACTCAGTGGCATACCGCCTGCTCAGAGGCGATCTGTGCCTGACGTATAAAGCCATGTCCAACCCGGAATTAATGGAGCACAGCATAAACATCCATATACTGTTATTAATCACAGCATAAACATCCATATAACTGTTATTAATCACAGCATGAACATCCATATAATGTTATTAATCACAGCATAAATATCTATATAACTATTAATCACAGCATGAACATCCATATACTGTTATTAATCACAGCATAAACATCCATATACTGTTATTAATCACAGCATAAACATCCATATAACTGTTAACTAGGGCAGTGCTATCTCACTCACCCTTACCAAATAATCAGCGGCCTTACCTCCGCTTGCTTATTTTGCTTAACCAGCAACATCTTATCACTCACTTTCATTTCCCACTTACAGAATAAAACATCCAACCAAATAAGCAGTTTCCTTACCTCCACTTGCTTATTTAAATAATCAAGCAGCATCCAACTGCTCACTGTCCTTTCCCAACTCATTGAAATGAACATCCAACACCAGAGGGGTAACAAAAGAGGGACAGGCCTGCCTCTCTTGTCTACCCACCAGCTTAACCAGGCTGTTCCCCCTCCTTCCTACCAAAACATCCAAGAAGACCTTCGAAACAAACCTAACCGTACATTATAAAGGAGTGAAGCCAAACATCATTCAGTGTATTCCCTCCTGTCTGAACCAAACTGGATCCCTGTCATCAACCTCCCAAAGACCTTTCATATAAATACTTAAAGCAGCTAGTTGTCAAAGCAACTGAAATTAAACCAATGATCCATCTCCAATGGCAAAATAATACCCTTGTATAACCTCTGTAAATTAAACAGATCCTCATTTATCCTAACTAATCACTGTAGCTTCATAATTATTCCCAGGTCATTACCTGCCAAATGTACCACCAGAACTCTAAAAAGCCCATTGCCACCTGAAACAAAGCAAGCCCAATTGTATACTATCCTGCCCAACTGCAGCATCCTTTTGCCACCCAAAGGATGCAGTAATGACCAAAATGAGATTACTTTTCTAAAAGATCAATTTAATAGTAATCTAGCCAATGCACCCAACCATCTAAGGCAAAAAGCATTTGAAGACCAACATAGCATTTGCTGACCAGCAAACCACCATCTAAATGACTTCAATACATCCATAAAGCAAATGTAGCCCAATTAACTTCCATTTACCAGTGCCAGCCCTTGCAACAAAAACTTATCTTGTCAACAGCCACCATCTGTCAATCTTCACACTATCAAACCTACCACAACCTTTCAAAGATATGAACCACCATCCAAGCTTTAGTAAAGTCACATAATCCTGTCATGCATGCAACTAAACTAATAAGAGCTAAAACCACCTTGACCAAATGAACTACCTTATTTTGTTCCAAAGACGGAACCAAATATTGCGACAATCCTTTCCAGCAAACTCCTTCTTCCCCAGCCAGCTAAAAAACAATTTTAACAAATCAGGTTCATATTACAATGCTGAAGCAGATAAAAACCAAATGCAGTTTCAGCAATACATAAAGAGCGAACTACAAATTACAGAAATGGCCATATCACCAATTTTTTTCCTAGGGACAGTTTCGTTATTCCTGCTTTTCATTGATAACACTCAGCAGATTGCTTGCAATGCTATGAAGAGAGCTTCTCTCCTCCCCCAAATACTTTTTACTTAGGAAAAACATTTCTACATAGCTACAGTCTAGTCAAATTTCCCTCAGAATTAGCATTCAGCAAATTTAATTAACCTGTGACAGCGTACTACACCAGTACATGCAGATCATGTAATAAGGATCAACATATATGACAATGTTACGTGGTTTTAAATTATTTCTCACAATGTAAGCAAGCAAATGTCAGATTTAACAATCTCAGCTGCACATTCACCACAAGTTCATCTGCTAGATGGAACCTCACAAGTTTAGTTCATTACTACTTAACAAATAAATGAAGTTTCAATAATATGTATATGAAATGACAGATATTGAAATTAATAATGAGAACACTATACAAACATTGAAAACAGCATGTTACAAAACTCCCAAGACCAGCATTTCTAAGCATGATACATTCATGATGAATTTCATAACCTTTTGTCAGGGATACCTGAAACAAAGATACACCTGAGAATTCTGAAAGCAGTGTCCATGATCTTGGCCAACCCTACTCTGTTGACTGTGGGTGCACAACAAGTCTTGTTGCTCATTGACAATGCATGTGGCCAGTCTAGTGTGTGATGAGAACAGGAAATATATTTGTTGTGGTTTCAGCTGGAACCAGTAAGAATATGAAGTAGGACTATGGTGTGACCACAGGGAAGAATGAACAGCAGTAGTGGTCATCTACAGCAGTAGTGGTCATCTGTCGAGCAAGAACCTCAAGGATACTTGGAGTGGTCTCACACAACAAAAGAATGACTTCTGGCTGTCCGACATGGTCCTGAAGCTTGTGTGCTGATGTACTTGTTTAACTAAGGGATACATTTATTCAGAGAAGATAATTTGTAGAAGGTAGCAAGGGAAGTATGATCGAGGCAAAATGCTAGATGAGGTAGTAAGGCCACAGAAACAAACATATGACATAAACATGACTGCAAAAGGAAATAGTGACACAGTCAGGAAATGGAAAGACAGTATATAAGAGGGTATGAAATAACCAGCTATCAATCTCATGTAAATAAATTTAAAAAAGCTGAACATTCACATGAGGTCAAAGTGGTTAGAAAAACATTTTATATAGCCCACCCAATCATTAAGGGATTCACATCTAGATCAGGGGAGGTCATCGTGCCTCTTTACTCATCCCTCATCAGGCCCATAATTGAGTACAATGCCCCTTTTGGGATGTACCTTACCAGACACCTGCAGCAACTGTAAAGACCCCAAAAGTACCTCACCAAGAGGATCAAAGGGCTCAAACAGATGCCATATGCTGCCCGGTTAAAGAACCTTCAGCTCTACTCAGTGGCATACCACCTGCTCAGAGGCGATCTGTGCCTGACGTATAAAGCCATGTCCAACCCGGAATTAATGGACATGCTGCACCTCAGAAAATCCAAATCCCATTGAGCTACGCGCTCGAGAGACTTGAACCTCAGCACTGAAATAAATAGGACATGCTGGAGGGACAGATTCATAACCCAGAGGCTCCCTTCACTCTGGAATAAAATCCCAGTTCAGGTTAGGCAGAGTCTCTCATTGACTCTCTTCAAGAGGAATCTTGATGAATGGATGGTGGATTGTAGGTTTACCCTGGGTATCACTTCTGTGTCACTGTTAGACAGAGGCACAGTATACTAACCTCGAAAAAGGGAATAGCAAAATTAATTTAAAATGGGTGGTGAAAGCCAAACACACTCTGGCTAGGCTTATAAATGCCCTAGGGCAGATAGCCTAGTATGAACCTATGAACCTATGAACCTATGATGGGTGAAGTATAGAAGACATATAGCAAAACATATAGATCAAAAGTAGTTATAATATTAGTAATGTGTGACCACTGTACCTGTGGTACAATGCAAATGTCACTAAACAAGCACTGGACTGTGACAACGGCATTCCAACTCTGGGGGTTACTTGAATCCTTAGCCCTCTGCACTCAGACTCTAAATGCTTCATTTATGGTCTGATCTATGGAGGTTGTCATTCTACACTAAAGGTTCAGTGATTGTTAACACTTGCAGAAAGACAGAATAAAAGACACAGAAAGCATACAACACTGAGGAGACTTTTGGGAATCACCCCTTCCTGCTATTAATATTAAATTCAAGACAGTCTGAAGCATGTACACTCATCCCAGTGCACTCTGTGCAATTGCCTATTTTTTTCGATATCTTCAGAGGCTGTACACATAAAATAAGCACTCGTGTAATTTTTTTGTGGATGACACTCCTTACCATTTTAAATGTGTAGCTATCATAAGGTCTACATACAATACCCAGATTGTGCCTACTGCTTAATTTCTTCCTGCTATTAGCATACAAGGGCTGGATTGCAGTTCTGGAAGTATTGCCATGTGCATGGGATGTTAGCTGTACTGGTGGAAGCGTTAGCTAAACCATGCCCGGCTTTAGTCTTATACTGAGACCCTTCATAGCCCACCTACAGGAGCATCTTGCTGTAAACCTGAGGGAGGAGTTGGAGAAATATTTTTCCTCATCTACAAACCATTTGCATGCCATCCTGCCTAAGTGCAGCATTTTAAAAGGGCACTATCCACTCCTTGTTCAGCCATGATGTCTCATCTTGGAGAATCTCAGAGAAAAATGGCAGATTCCATCTGAAGTTCACTGATGGGCATCTTATTTGTGTTAAGCATGGAAAACTCAGAAAATGTGTATTGCATTGCATCACTGTGGTTAACAATGGCACTTTAAGGTGTTACGCATAGCAGTCCTCAGTCCCTGTGTATGTTGTTAAGCAATCAGGCTCTACAGTATCTCCATGTACAGCTAGTTAATATGGAATAAAATTTTCCCCTTAAAAGCATGGTCTGGTCTGCACATGCACAGTGCTGTCCACAGTGATCCAAACATATCTGTGGACAACTTAAATGATAGAGCAGGGCAGGTAGCAACACAGATCCAATAAGGGAAGCATTTAGATGATACTTTTAAGAAATCTATAAAAAGTTAGGGAAGATAACACAAGTCTAGAAAATTAGATAGGCCAGTTACATTACAGAAGATTCAGATGGCTATACAGAATATAAAAAAAATGAAAAGTTCTGGACCCAGATAGGTTCCTTTCTGAATTCTATAGTGCTGCTAGACCATTATGAGCAGATTTGGAGAAGTCAAATGATTCCAGGGGCTATGAAACAAGCTCAGATTATTGTAATAGAGAATGTTAGGGGAGACAAAGCAGACCTGACTAATTACAAACCAATTTTGCTCCCAAATTTGGTTACCTATTAAAAAATCAAAGTTATTGAACTTCGAATACCATATGGTGGACACCATATGATCAAAGTTCCGTAACTTCGAAATTAAAAAAAAAAAACAAAGAAAACATACCCTGATGGGTTAAAGCAGGGGGGCAAGCCCTCCTACACCCCCCACATGAGGGGCTGTACCCCCACCCCCCCGCTACTTAAATATACCAACTTTGAGATCACACTTTAATGCACTATGGTGCGGAAAGGGGAAATTTCCCATTCCTACACTGTAGCGCAATCTCTGAGTTGGTATATTTAAGTAGCGGGGGTGTGGGGTGCAGGGGGGCTTGCCTCCCTGCCTACATCCTTTACTCTTTCATTTTTTTTTTTTTACTGTTGATTTTAAAGAATTTGAATTTTCAATTGTTCAATTATTAAAGGTCAACCTTTAGTGATTCGAACAATTGAAAATTCAATATTCCAATAGGAACCCCCCAAATTAGATATTAAAGTCCTGTCAAAAGTCTAGTGCAGAGGCTAGATGTAGTTTTGCCTAAAATATTGAAACTGTAACAAAATGGATTTAACCTGGTCCCCTTCAATAAACACATCACACCAATAACATTTATTAAACTTCCATAAACATAACTTTATTGACCAATATTATTTATTAATCACAGCATAAACATCCATATACTGTTATTAATCACAGCATAAACATTCATATAACTGTTATTAATCACAGCATGAACATCCATATAATGTTATTAATCACAGCATAAATATCCATATAACTATTAATCACAGCATGAACATCCATATACTGTTATTATTCACAGCATAAACATCCATATACTGTTATTAATCACAGCATAAACATCCATATAACTGTTAACTAGGGCAGTGTTATCTCACTCACCCTTACCAAATAAGCAGCGGCCTTACCTCCGCTTGCTTATTTTGCTTAACAAGCAACATCTTATCACTCACTTTCATTTCCCACTTACTGAATTAAACATCCAACCAAATAAGCAGTTTCCTTACCTCCACTTGCTTATTTAAATAATCAAGCAGCATCCAACTGCTCACTGTCCTTTCCCAACTCATTGAAATGAACATCCAACACCAGAGGGGTAACAAAAGAGGGACAGGCCTGCCTCTCTTGTCTACCCACCAGCTTAACCAGGCTGTTCCCCCTCCTTCCTACCAAAACATCCAAGAAGACCATCGAAACAAACCTAACCATACATTATAAAGGAGTGAAGCCAAACATCATTCGGTGTATTCCCTCCTGTCTGAACCAAACTGGATCCCTGTCATCAACCTCCAAAAGACTTTTCATATAAATAATTAAAGCAGCTAGTTGTCAAAGCAACTGAAATTAAACCAATGATCCATCTCCAATGGCAAAATAATACCCTTGTATAACCTCTGTAAATTAAACAGATCCTCATTTATCCTAACTAATCACTGTAGCTTCATAATTATTCCCAGGTCATTACCTGCCAAATGTACCACCAGAACTCTAAAAAGCCCATTGCCACCTGAAACAAAGCAAGCCCAATTGTATACTATCCTGCCCAACTGCAGCATCCTTTTGCCACCCAAAGGATACAGTAATGACCAAAATGAGATTTCCTTTTCTAAAAGATCAATTTAATAGTAATCTAGCCAATGCACCCAACCATCTAAGGCAAAAAGCATTTGAAGACCAACATAGCATTTGCTGACCAGCAAATCACCATCTTAATGACTTCAATACATCCAAAAAGCAAATGTAGCCCAATTAACTTCCATTTACCAGTGCCAGCCCTTGCAACAAAAACTTATCTTGTCAACAGCCACCATCTGTCAATCTTCACACTATCAAACCTACCACAACCTTTCAAAGATATGAACCACCATCCAAGCTTTAGTAAAGACACATAATCCTGTCATGCATGCAACTAAACTAATATGAGCTAAAACCACCTTGACCAAATGAACTACCTTATTTTGTTCCAAAGACGGAACCAAATATTGCGACAATCCTTTCCAGCAAACTCCTTCTTCCCCAGCCAGCTAAAAAACAATTTTAACAAATCAGGTTCATATTACAATGCTGAAGCAGATAAACACCAAATACAGTTTCAGCAATACATAAAGAGCGAACTACAAATTACAGAAATGGCCATATCACCAATTTTTTTCCTAGGGAAAAAAATTGGTAGGCCAACCAGACACAAAACCCCAGCTCAAACATTAAAAAAGGGCGGCTTCTCACCCCACACACCCAATGTGGGGGGCTGTGCCCCTACAGCCCCCTAACTAAATATACCAACTCCGAAATCACATTAAAGCGGGGAAAAGGGCAAATTCATGGCAATGGACAAGCTAGTTTTTTTCCCTATGAAAAAAATCAGTGATCTGGCCATTCGCATAACTTGTAGTTCGCTCTTTGTGTCACTGAAACGGCGTTCGGTGTTTAGCCTTTTTGGCATCGTAATCTAGACCCAACAAATCTAGCAATGTCTTACCATATGCCTTCCTTTTAAAAGCTGCCCCAGACTCTTGAACCAAGCATTTAATCTGTCTAACCCACCCTGACATAGCTCATCTAACAGAACCAGCAACTTGTACCACTGTCATATTAACCAAATGAAAATGAACCCTTTTCCCATACCACTTCTTCTGCCAAACCTACAGTCCCTGCCAAATGGAAATTAACTCTAAATATGCAACATCTCTCCTCCAGTCCTCCTTCCCTCTTGCCGGTCAATGAGCCACAAACCAATCCCCCCTCCCAAATTGTGCCCCCATCCCAATACCTCCTGCCACATTTGTAAACAAATGCAAACCCCCATGAGCAACCCAATCAGTATGCCAAAATGCCATACAGTTAAAATGCTCAAAAAGGCACCATAATGCTGAAACAGCACAAACCAACTTAGAAGCCATCACCCATTTATGTATGCTCCTCCCATTCCATAAAAGACCACAACCCGCAAAGAAATGACTCGGGTAAACTGTCCAACATGCAAACTTCAGGAACCCAAAAAAACTCAATGACATCATTAATTTGCACCTTGTCCTTAGATTTCCCAATCAAACCTTTCCTTTCAACATGTTACCTTTGCATCTGAGGAAGAAAACCAACCATGACTGCACCTGCTATGATTCCCAGCACAATGCCTATGCTTATTCCTTCTAATTTCTGCCTAGCCAACAGAACAACCAGGTCCTCACATATCCCCCAAACCACCACATACCTACAATGCTCTATCAAACCCTACACCTACTCTTAAAAGCTCATCCCTATAATGTACCACCTCTTGGCAGCCCAAAGGGAAGAATATCAAATGAACCCAATAACCACCCCCACCATACCTACTCCGCCAAACCTTCCACAATCTTTTTCTTCCTCTATAACTCTGAATATTTCTACAAATTGACCCCTCCCTCCCTTGATTCTATGAAAATCCTTAAGAAAACCCATCTATTAATTCTTACGCAACTGCTGAATCATAAAATGATATGAGCAGCTAACGCAAAACCCGTATGTTAATGTGAAATGCATCCCCCAGTCTCCCCTTTGATCCATGAGAGAACACCCACTTCCTCCACAAAAAAAAAAAAAAAAAAAAAATCCCCTTTACCTAGGCTACCCTGCAAACCAGGAAACATCAAAACTAGCCCTCCTGATTTAGGCTGCTCCAAACTCAAATTAACCAACATAACTTCCCATCTGGCACCTGTACAGCTGAATACATACCTGCAGACTTCAAAGGAATGTGTGAAAACTTACATGGCGCCCACAAACATACCCCCATTCCACCTCCTTAACTTTACTAAGATTGGCAAGGTCAAGGCAGTATCCTTCTCCAAACAAACCGCCACGTAATGAATGAAACCTAACACCCATTTGTCTCCTGTCTTTAGCCACAAGACCACTAAAGCCTCCAAAACTTTACTGTTTGCAATTTCTGATTCCATCAGACATCGAACCCCATCCACATCAATTAATTAAAATTATCCACATACACCCTCCCCTCAATCCAAACCTTTCCTTTAACTAAAAGCGGCAGGTGAAAGTTTAAAAGACCCCCACCTCTACCCCAGTGCTTGCTTAGCTAATCAATCACTCAGTCAGATCCTAAAGTCCAACCCCTCCTCAGGGATGACACCTCCCCACCTATGGGCAACCCCATACTCTCTATAAATAAACCTAAACACCTATTTCACCATGCCTCTGACATATCTCAACTTCACCTGTCCCCACACTACTCCCATACTGCACAACTCTGAGATGCTTAAATGAACACTAAAATGTATCATTACCTATGACATCACTGCATACTGCCCCATAGCATCCATCATCTGACTAGACCACTTCCTTTGAACAACCAGCTGATACAAACTCTGCTCTTCCACCATCTGTGACCTCACTGCATAGTACTCCAGTGGCTGAAACACCCATTGCAGCAGCATCCATCAGCTGTCAAGACCACCATCTGCAAAGAAATGACAAAATGTAAATCCTCTCAAAGAGAGGAAGAAAATAGTAAGCCTCCAAGTGCCATACCCTCTGCCCAAGCCTATCTACCTCACCTATACCTCCACGTATTTGTAACTATACTATCCCTCTCACTCTGCCCGTCCTCACATTTCCTGAGTTCACCATATACTACAGCTTAAGCATTTCTTCTCACAACCCCCCCCTTTACCTTATACTCCCCATTGTGATTGCAGAGTAGTATTTTTGGTTGATGTCACTGAATTTCATTAACTATCGACTTTCTACTGAGTGAAGCTTTAGCATAAAACATTTTAATAAAAGCACTCTACTATCTTCAAAATTTATATAAAAATATCTACAGTTTAAATAATTATACCAAGTTTATCCTGTATCCATACTCTGAACTGTCCAGATTTTTCCAATTTTTTTTAATCAAATCACTAAGGATTGAAGTCTCCAAAATGATGCACACTCCAATTTCGGCCTTTCTATCCTTCGGAAATTTTCAAGCAACTTTCTAAGTTGAATAAGGAAAACTTACTGACAACTTGCAAACACATTCAAATAGAAAGCTCACATGAATACTATTTACCACAGATATCAGTTAAGGCCTTAAGCTAGATATGTGTCAAACTATTTCTATGTGAAATAGTTATTAATGTAGAACTCTTATAATTGAATATGTGGTATTTTTGTCACCAGTGACCATTGTTCCAATAAAGCAATGAAAGTTTAAGGATGAGGGTCAGAACTAATGGCAGACTTCATGCCTGTCAAGAGACATGCTAATACCCTGTTGTTCTCCCAAAGTCTGCCCCCCCCCCTTTTTAGATATAAAAGTTTCATTTTCTTAGTCTAATGTCTCACCAATGTTTAAGGTTGACCAGCAGCCAAACCTCTAAGCAGTACAGACACTGACAGAAAGTCCAAATCCCTCCCCCACACCCTTCATCCATCTTTCACAAAAATCACAGTTTACAAGCAGGTATGAGCAAGTCATAAAAGACTGAAGGCTGAAAATAATGGCAGACAATTGAGATCCAAACAACCTATTATTTGAACAACTTTCTAATACTGTAAGAGCAACATTTGAAATTGTACCGACTTTTGGCCCCGGTCCACCCATCATTCATGGCTCTGTCCAGCTTTTCTGAGCTAAGAGGTCAGGAAGGATGCCAGTGACTAGTGCTGCATGATTGACAGCTAACTAGACTAACAGGTAATGTATTATTATTCATTTTCTGAAGGAATATGAAGTCCAAAACTCAAAACGACAGTTGAGATATATGTACTGTAACTATTCCTCAACAGTCTAACTTTAACTGTCATTACCCACAGCCATGCTTACACCTGAGACCCCACACTCCTGCAACCTATGACCATGTGGTTGAATAATGGAAAAGTCAAGGCTCAGCCTGGATAAGGGGATTATCGATTACCTTTTTTTTATGTGCTTTATGATGAATAACTAAAAGAATACCCCCATGAGGCAACCTGGACACTCTGCAAAATTTTCTACAGTAGAGAGGTATGAACCCCCCCAGTGGCTAACATTACCCGTTACTCTCGGGTGCTTCGGAGCCTGCAAAAATACCTTAAACTGAGTCTACAGCCTTGGCTGACTGCAACCAAACATTACCCCACCAATAATAGCTATGTCACCACCGAAATCATTTACGGTTAACATCAGCGAATGCCATTCCCTGTAACAAGGGTCTAATATTCGTGTTATTCTAGTCAGCTGCCAGGCAAAGAATATAATGCATGGTAATTTGGAGGACAGCCATTTTATCTACTGAAATGTCCTTGGGACTGAGTAAAGCCACCGCAAAATTACATAAATCAGTTAGAGTAATGTAGCAATATTATCCACTATGTACCTGTGCCATTGTCACTTTACTGAACAGCGTGTTACTGTACTAAAGCCAGCGCGATCGTTCAATATTAAAGTGGCTAAATTGGTAGGATTGCAATAATATTGTTGGTGGACAGATTATGCTTGAAGCGTTTAGGTTAGTCTTTTCTTTGTAATGCTACTCACTGCACTACTACTTTGTCCATACTACTTTCTCATTTTTCTCATATTTGGGATATTAGTACTGACTACCTTACACTTTATTCTCCCCCCTCCTTATACTAATCCTTTTCCTCCTTTACCTCTCTGTCTCATCACCACTATCCTCCCCTCTACCCCCTACTCTACTACCCACCACTCTACCTACTCCATATCAGGAACCCCTACTTCATATCAAATTATCTCTTCACATACTACTATCTTCTCATGTCTACAAAACTTACCCACTCACCTTCTCTACTATTACTATCACCTCTTTTACTTACATTCCTTCTCATTACTACTCCTTCCTTAACTAACTAACTCTTTCTCACACTTCTCTCAAAATCAGTACACTTCTAAACATACTACAACATACCTACCTTCATCTACCTACCTCATCTCTCACAATATATATATCTACTTCCTTAACCATATACTTAACTATTTGTAAAACTAAAAAACTAAAATCAAAGAAAGTATTTGTACATCTCTAAAAACTATATCCAAAAACTATGGTCTACTCCATCTACTTCAAAATCTTGTGCCCTACCCTACTTCCCTCATTTAAACCTTTTTTAAACAAAACAACTTTCAATGAGGGTGCCACTAGAATAAAAAAAAAACAAAAAAGAAACCACCTTAGAACTGGGTTCTACAAACTCCCCCAAAAGCTAAGCAACAAGATCCTCCTTCCTGATGACCTGTTATCAACACTCACATATATGTCATTAGGTAGCTAAAAACTCATCAACTTACCTACCTCACATAGAACACTATGAATATTTCAACTCAGCATTCCTTACAAGACTACACAACAATTGCCCCTTCTTGCAAAAAAAAAAATAGTCTAAAAAGAAATGGAAGAAATAAAATCTCCCTCTAACAAACCAACAGACTATCAAACCTTGAAGAGAGCTGAGAAACAAAACCAAAACAAGACTAAAGAATCAAAAAGAACTACTTCAGACTGAACAGTAGCAATCCACAAAAAAAAGGAAAAGACTCTCTCTCACTATCTATCAATTAGGTAAGGGCAAAGAAATTTGTAACCCACACCACACAGAATCTAGACCTGATAATCCCTTTGCTATAGCCCCTGTTTTCCTCCTAATAAAAGAAATAGAAAAGAAAGTAATTTTCCAGACCAGCAAAGATATCACACATCATAACCCTATACCCTTAAGGGAGACAAATCACTGACCTCTCTACTACCGCCCAAAGCTTATATATTCTCCACTAGCTAAATCATGGAAAATGTATACACAAACGCTCCACCAATCTGAACTCCAGTCCAGTCACTCACACAATCTACCCTTTCAACGTGAACAATGGTTCTCAAAAGATGTCTCCTTCCAACTCCAAGAAAACAAAAACTATTACTATTCACACACACCCAATCTCCTCAACTAATTTTATTATTACTGCAGCTGACAATTCTCTCTTATCTCCCCAGACTACTACTAAAAACTGCTACTATACTATTGATAATAATCTTAACTATGATTGTCATATCAATAACACTATAAAAGCAGTAAATAAAAACAGAATAAAACTCCCCTTCCTTAGGACCACCTTACGGACCACACATCTTATCTCCATCTACTGTATGCTTGTATGCTTCCTCTACCTATCTCTCTCTCAACCTGAAAAAAAAAAAAACTCCTACATCCCTATCCTATATATTCTTTTTTGCACAGCATCCCAGTACAGAACTCACACTGTAAATACTTAAAAAAATTACAATGGTTGAGAACTACCTAACAAGCTTATCATCAAACAACTCTTTTACACATAACATTCTTTATCAACCAACAAAAACACCAGCTCTCAGTAACCTCCTTACTCCATCACTATCTTTCCCTTTCTTTTTCAAAAACTAAATTAAAAAAAAAAAAAAAAAAAAAAAAAAAAATATATATATTAGGCTTTTTTTTTTTTTTTGTTTTTTTTTGTATTATTTTCTACTCTACTAAATGTATGCATTGTTTGTAAATGTTTAGCCTTGTTTTTAATTGTTTCTCCCGGGCCTCCACTGAGAAAAAAAAAATTATCCAGCTGGACTAGCCCGGTCAACAAATGTAAAATAAAATAAAATAAAATAAATAATACTACCCCATCTCCCACTGCCATACTTATACACTCTACGCTATTAATTATTCAACTTTTCCGATATAATTCCCACTATTGTAGAAAAACATCAAGAATAACAGAGGAAAACTTAAGAGAAAAAGCAAAGACAGGCAAAAGATAGCACTTAGAACAAGCTGCTGATGTTAGATAAGCTACTGGCTTTTTCATCTGTGAGAATAAGTGCTACCTCAGACATTGCTGCCCTGCTTCATATCAACGTTCCAATTTAAAATGACAATCTTTTCTGAAAAGGAACCAGGATGCTTCTGTACAGAGTTTTAATTATACAACAGTGCCCCTTCTGGTCAACATTTCTACAAACCATCACACCCAGAGAAAGTGAAAACGAAAAGGGGGAGCTTTTATATACAGCAAATCTTATTCATCTACTAACCTGGACCGATTTGCCTCATTGTTAAAACCTACGTGAGAACAATAGCAAATCCAAAATACAGAGAGCTATACAAAAAAAAAAAAGACACCTCTTCCTTCACACTACTATTCACCAAGGCCTAGCTGACCACCAAATTACCTACCGCTTGTCTCGGATGTAATCCTGCTCTGTAGGAAGTTCACACCAAAGTGTGATTCTTTACCCAGTTACACATGCATAAAACCCATTATGGCCCTCCCTACCCATACCTCATTTGCTCCCAGTCTTCCTACATTCCCATTTAATCCTTTCACCCCCCTCATCTTAATTCCCATTACTATCTCTATCTGACCCCCACCTGAAGATGTCCCTGGACAAATTGGTTTGTTACCAAACCTCATTTATAAAATGTAGGTAGATTATAAACAATGGGTGGAATCTGGTATTCCTTCCTGAAAGTCACCAAACAGGATATAAGAATGCAGGCAGTTTTATTTAATATAAAAAAATAATTTCATACGGTGAATTCTGAGTTATATGAGGCATTACAAAGTAGAAGGCTAGCAGATGATTCTAAAATATCAATCACTTTTGGCACACAGAAGCAGACTTTATAATGTATAGACAACAAAATTCAAAATGTTAAACTAGGTTCAAAAAAGTTTTCAATATGCTATGACATATATATATATATATATATATATATATATATATATATATATATATATATATATATATATATATATAATAAAATTAGTTATACTTAAATCAAGCTATCAGTTCAATCAATTCAAACTAAATAGCTTGAAATACTTAAAGAAATAAACACATACAAAAAGATTTAAAACATACATACAAACACTAGAAAGATTCTATAACACTTAATAATATACAAACACTTAAAACACATAATATTATTTCCACTTCCAAGATGACATTTAATAATATTTTAAAAACATGTACTTGTCATAAATTAAATACCCAATATTTCAGAAAATTCCTATATTACATATATCCTTCCATTCTACTCAAATTAAATATTTGCATTATATTAATCATTTAGATCAAACTAAATACTTCATAAGGAGCTCATTATTAATTCCCCTAGGTTGCAATGTATCATAGGCAAAAAGAAAACATGTTTCCTTTCACTGCTAAATATCAGAGGGATTCAAATACAATTCTGAGTTTTTCAACAAATACATAATAAAAAATTTCAACAAATCAAAATTAATATTGCATCTTTCCAAAAAATGTGATACAACCAGACTAGTAACTGAATTGTTTTTAATATCTCTTATGTGCTCCTGTGTTTTTACCCTTACCTGTCATACTGTCTTTCCTATAGAAAACATTTTACAGGGGCAAACAAGTCCATATATTATCATCTTCTGATAGCAAATATGTAACCTAGGAGCCACAACTAAGCTATCATTAATCATATAAGTGTCATCTTTCCCCATATACTTACAAATCATACATCCTCTACATTCTTTCACTATTACCTCACTGTCCATTCCCTTATGCATTACTCGACTCCCAACACTGTGCGAGTTCCTATATGAGATATTAAGCTTTACATTTCTAAATATCTCATCAGATGTCACTATATACTAATGTTTCTTAAGAATACATGCCACCCCTTCCATAAAGGGGGGAATAACGAGTTGCAAAGTATATATCTTCTTGTCTACCCCCATCCTTTTTGGCTTTTCTACCATATACTCCCCTTACACTTCTCAACCTTCCACCATGTAGAGAACAAAAAAATCATTCTTGTAACCCCTGCTCAGTAGTCTGTCTATTATATCCATAGCCACTTCCTGGAATTTATCATCCTATGAACATAACGGCCTAGCTCTATAAAATTCTCCGTAAGGCAGAGATTTAACAAGATGTCCCACATGTCCACTAGAGGCAAATAGAAAAATGTTGACCAAAGTTTCCTTCCTACCGTATATAAGACCAAATGGATCTCACCACTAGGAATGTACATTAATACATCCAAATCATGAACTCTATTCTTCTGAATGTTGTACACAAAGGATAATCCGAAATAATTGTTTTGAATAACGTGCATAAAATGAACAAATTGTTTCTGTGAACCTTTAACTATAAAAAATAAATCATCTATATAACATCTGTAAAAGACAATATAATCTACGAAATAAGACTCACCATAATGAAAAATCTCCTCAAATCTACCTATAAATAAATTAGCATAATTGGGAGCAAAGTTAGCTCCCATCGCCATGCCCCTAAGTTGCTCGTAAAAATTCCCATCATAAAAGAAGCAATTGTTATTCAAAATAAAACTGGTAACATCTGATATACTGCAACCCGTTAGTATTAGATAAATAGCGAGCAATAGCTGCTAAACAAAACTTATGTTCGATGGAGGTATGTAAACTACTAACGTCCACCATTACTAAAAAAAAAAAATAGTCTTCTTGCCAAATTACCTTTCTAATTTCTCTCAAAAAATGTTGAGTGTCACAAACATATGAGGGAAGTCGTACAACATAGGGAAGTAAAATCGTATCTAAGATTTCACTAATCCTTTCCATTGGACCCCCCACCTGAGAAACAATTGACCTACCTGGGGGATTCTCCATATCCTTATGTATTTTAGGTAGCACACAAAATAGTGGAATACAAGGGCTCACTACCACTAAAGTGTATCCTAATTTTCAAATACCCTTTCTAACTAAATCTCCAATCAACATAACAGTTCCATATTGAATTTCCTGTAATGGATTGCTGCTTAATACTTGGTACTCTAACATGTTATTTATTAAATTAAAACACATTCTTTTATAAAACTCATTCTTTATTACTAGTATGTTACCCCCCTTATCTGCACGTTTAATCACTATTGATGCATCCCTTTCCAAGCAGTTCATTCATTTATTCTTCATGAGATTAAATTTAACAACATACTTTCACCCCAACTATATTACAAAAAAATGCATGTTTGTTTATGAAGGGGAGAAGCTTTTTTGATTTTTAAAATGCAAACATCTAACAATACTAATTAATCAAGTTTCACTGACATTCATATTGCTATTTTGTGTATGAAAATACTGTTTAAGTAGTAACTTATGTAGCTGCAACCAAAGATCCATTAAAACTTCAGAAATAATAATCTTAGCACTGGGAATAAACTTTAAATGTAACCCCTTATTCAACACACTCCTCTCCCTCATCTCCAAACAACAGTTGAACAAACATTTAATACTTCACCATCGTCCTTTTTTATTTTGTCCCTTGCAAAAATAATGCACCCTTTTCTTCCCTTTTCCAGTTGTAATGTTCCACCACAGTATCCATATCTCTGCTGGAATTCACAGAGCATCCATCAGTCTGTTTCACCAAACTATATCGTCCATGTTTATGTTTTTCTAAAGAGCAATACTCGTCATAAGTTCATGATGGCTGCCATTATCTTCATTTCTTCTTTCTGGCTGCCATTGGCATCATCTCAGAGTAGAGCTTTCCCATGGAAACCAATTGGCTTCCTCGAATCTTTGTCATTCTCTTTGCAACTTCTGACACTTATGATGTGTTAACTCCTCCTCCAAAAGTCTAATATCCAAAAAAAAGCTTATTAACCTGTTTATTAAAATATCCAATCAGACCCATTGAAATTCTGGCTTTTGAATCAAAAAGGATGTTTATGTTCACACTAAGTAAATCTATTTCTCCTTTATTATATTCAATAAGTAAATCTGTTTGTTGTTTATCATATTCAATTAACACATTAATAAACTTAAGCAGTTTGCTCCCAATGTTTTTTTTTTTAAATCTGTAAGCACTGCCCTAAAATTAAAGGATGGTTTGACAGACACCATGAAGTCTTTCTGAACAATCCCATATAGCAAGTACTGCTGCAGCAACAAAATGTTAGTAGAATGCTTTATTTCCTTCTGCATATTGTGTTTTAATTGCTACCAAAAAAATCATTTTATTTATTTATTTGTTTCCAGTTTGATGACCGGAGAAGTCCACTGGGTCCAGAGCGCCCATTTTCACTGGAGGCCTGGGGAGAAACGCTCCACAATACAAAATACAAGTGCAATACAATTGGAAAATACTAATACAAATACAAACGAAAATATTTACAATGGTAATAAAGAACATCAAACAGAAATATCATGTAGTAAACAGTTATAATTTTGAGAACATGTATATAATAACATGGTGGAACACAACAAACATTCCAAGGTGATAAAATGGTTGCAATTTAGAATTGATGTCTGTCAGTAGGCAGTATCAGATCATGTATGTTAAGGGATAATAGAGAAAATGGATGGAGTATAACTTGGTGATAAAAGGAGACTGTTGGGCTAAAAACAAGGAATAGAAGAGTTAGGGATGGACTAAGGAAGGATACATGTGCATTTCCATTTAGAGTAAAGGTGGGAATGGAGCTGTGTTTTAAAGTTTTCCAGGTTATGGATTGTTCTTAGAGTAGGGGAAAGACAATTCCATTTTTTGGCTAAGGAAAAAGAGAGGAATAATTGTCCGGGTGAGCGGTTTGGTTTATGAACAGTGATTAGGTTTTGATTTTCTGATCTGAGAGTTCTATTTGGTAGGCAGGTGGGAAGGATGTTGGAGGCAGCAGGGCATCTAGTAGGGTTGAAGAGGAGTCTATGAACTGTGATCAGTTTGAGGTAATCCAGATAGTTTGGTAGTTCAAGCCAGTTGAGAGAGTGGAGGGCTACACAGTGATGGAAGGAGTATTTGGTGTTAGTGGCGAATTTGGAAATTTTGTTGTAACAGTTTTCTAACTTGGAAGTGATGGAGATTGACAGGTTAGTTAGCAAGGGAACACCATACATTAAGGAAGTAAGGAGATAAGTGGAGCAAGAGTATGTCTAGTATGGAGTGGGAGGAAGCAATTGTTCCTGTAAAGCATACCAAGCTTTTGGTGGGTTTTCTTTATGTTTTGAAGTATGTGGTTGCCAAATTTTAGATACTCATCTATAATAACACCTAGTAATTTAGCATGGGGAACAACTTCAATAGGAGTGTTGTTTTGGCTTAGAACTTGAAAGAAGTTTTGTCAAAAGGGAAGGATTTTAAGGGTAAAATTATTAATAATTTGGATTTATTGGCATTTAGAGAAAGGTGGTTTTGGAGCATCCAGACCTCTGTGGTTGAGAAAGCAGTCTGGCTCTTAGAAGTTCAGGGAGGTTAGTGGCAGAGCAGACTAATCTTGAGTCATCTGCATATTGGATTATTGTTACATTCGGTATGGTACAGTGAAAGGTGTTGGTAAAGATATTGAACAGCATAGGACTGAGTATAGATCCCTGAGGCATAACTGTGGGGGTACGGAGAAAAGAAGAGATGCCATTTCTCCATTTCACAGCTTCAGATCTATAAGACAAGTAGCTGGAGAACCAGGATAGGGTAATTTGAGAAAGATTAAGGTTAGAAAGATGTCTCAGTAGGTGGGTGTGAGAAACAGTATCAAATGCTTTGGAGAGATCCAAGAGCACTGTGAATACTAGATTCTCGGAATCTCAGGCACAATTGACTGAGATTCCAGGAATCTAGTATCCACAGTGCTCTTGGATACTAGATTCCCAGAATCTCTGGAACGATTGACTGTGTCAAGGAATGAGAGGAGAACTGTTGTGGTACTGTGCCCTGGTTGGAATCCGTGTTGGGTAGGGGTGAGAAGATGGTTTTGAGTTAGGAAGGGCATAAGTTGGAAATGAATGCATTTTTCCAGAAACTTAGAGATTGGGCAGAGGATAGCTATGTGGCAGAAATTTGAAGTGCTAGTGTTTTTGCCACCTTTATGAAAAGGTAGAGTGTATGCCATATACCATAGTTTGGGGATGTAGGATTATTGTATGGATCTGTTGATTAAGATACTAATGAGAAAGGTGATCCCATCAGCAGCAAGCTTGAGAAAAATTGAAGGCATGTTGTCAGGGGTGCTAAAGCAGGGTTTTAATTTGGAGAGAAGTTAAAGTTGAAAAGGGGGGTGATTTGGGGTTGATAGGCATAAGAGGGGTAGTTGTGGAGGAAGGAGACAGAGAGAGATTATTGTTTGGGAAGGATTTGGTTAGTTCAGATATGGAGTCAATAAAGAACAAGTTAAATGCTGACGGCAGTTCTTGATCAGGTGTGGTGGGGTCTGGGCACGGATTATTTTTGGTGCCTGGATTGAGCAGTGCATTTATGGAGTTCCAGAACTGATTGGTATTTTTTGTATGGTTGGACTGGAGTTTGATTTAGTAGGGTTTTTTGTCTCTAATGATTGGTTTTTGTACAAGGTTATGAAGCTGTGTGTATTGAAGTAGGGTTTCAGGGAGCTTGTTCTTTTTGTGTAGTTTCCAGGATTTGTCCCTTTGGCACATAAGTTGTTTTGTCTCTTTGGTTAGCCATGGGGTAGTATTGTTTTTTATTATTTTTGTTCCTATTAGTGTTAGAGTATTTAGAGTATTTAGAAAAGTGGAATTAAAATAGTCAATGGTGTCATCGAGAGGAAGGGTTTTTAGGATGTTCCAGTTCATTTGTTTGAGGGAATTTGACAATATGTTGGAGTTGAATTTGCTAAGGTTACGTGTGTGTATGTAGTGGTGGTGGTGTAGGGGGGAGGAAGTTGCTCGAAAGGCAAAGGTGGGAAGGTGGTTGCTGATAAAATCAGGAATGGTGCCAGAGTCAATAATTTTATTAGGGTGTGAGACTAAGATCCAGTCAAGGGTTGAACCTGAGGATGTAGATTTACTGGGTCTGGGTTACAGAGTGAATTAGTTGGGTGAAGTTGAAAAGGTTGATAGATTGGGTGGGAGCTGAGCTATTAATGTTATCCCAATTGATATTTATGTCAGCTAGAATATAGGTTTCATGGTTTATTTTGGATGAGGCCCATAGTAGTATTTCTTCAAGGGTTTGGATGTTGTTTCCGGGTGAGATATATATATATATATATATATATATATATATATATATATATATATATATATATATATATATATATATATAGTGTGATGATACGTAGACTTTTATGGGTATTAATTATTAGTAAGCATGCTACAAGTTCTGCATTAGTGAATTGAGGAATAGGGTTTGGGTAAGGGATTATGTTGAGTACGGTTAGAGTAAATTATGTTGACATCTCTACCTTTTTTTGTTTGTGTGATCACACCTGAGGGCTTGAAACCCAGGGGGTAGGATTTTAGAATCTGAGATATGGGGTTTAAGCCATGTCTCAGAAATGGCTATGATGTCTGGTTGGTTGTGACTTAGCCAGGCCTAAAAGTTGGATACATTGTTACAGAGACTCTGGGCATTGAGAGTAAAAAGGTGGAGGGTTTTATGGGAGGGGGAGGAGGAGGGGTGTTTGGAGAGGGGAGTATTAATGTCTAGTGATGAGTTAGGCCCAGGGTTGGGGTGAATATCACCAACTAGGCAGAGGATGTTGGGGAGAGGTAATATTAGGGGATTTGTTTTATAGTATTGAGAGAAAGGTACTAATAGTTTTATCATTAGAATCTTAGATGAGGTTGGCAGTATTCCGAGCTTAAAATGATAGAAGAAATTAGGTTGTATCAGAGAAGGGGAGATGGAGTGGAAACTTTTAGTAGTGAGATGGATATGTGTGGTGTGTAGTTGAGTTTGGGAAAAAGGAGAGAGTAGAGAGGAAGATGCTGGGTGGATAAGGAAGTGGCATAGTATAAGCATATTAGAAATGTAGGAGGGTAAGCGAGGTAAGTAGGGTTGAGAAGAGTGAGGAGGGCATGGTGATGTGTAGGTGTCAAACTAATGGCTGATAGACAGTGGATAATGACTTGGACTGAACTGGGGGAGGGTGGGGAGAGTAGTTAGAATAAATATAGGCATAGTGGGGGTGGGTGGGAAATGGGGACAAGGTATGGTTAGCAGAGTGAGCCCAAACAAAGTGAAAGGAGAACGGAGTGGGGTTGATCCAGGTCACAGGAGACTGAAAGCCCAATAACCCATCAGTACAGTTATCTTAAGGGTAAGCACACATTTAACAGTTTTTATTGCCCCGTCCATTTTGCACTGTTCATTGTCTAAAATCATTCATGCTACAATTCCACTTTTAAATCTAACTATTAACTGCTCCTAGATCAAATGCAATGCTTTCATTTTGCATATCCTATTTACATAGGAACTCCACATTCTTTCCATCATTTAGTAAATGGAAATTATGAAGATGCCTAAATTGCAAACCTTTCATATTTAGTGCCAAATCCCAAAACTTCACCAAAATATCAATCACTTTTGGCACACAGAAGCAGATTTTATTATGTATACACAACAAACTTCAGAACTTCAAACTAGTGCCTCGGCGTACACCTTCTAGGTTCAAAAAAGTTTTCAAAATATTATAACATATATACATGGGGGCTGCAGTGGTGCAGCGGTTAGAGTTATCACCTCACAGCAAGAAGTCTTCTGGTTCGATTCTCGGCTGGAGTGCCTTCTGTGTGGAGCCTGAATGTCCTCCCTGCAGTCATGTGGGTTTCCACCAGGTGCTCTGGTTTCCTCCCACATACCAAAGACATGCAGTAGGTGGATTGGACATTCTAAATTGGCCGTAGGTAACAGTATGTGTGTGAGTGAGTGGCACAAATGCATTACTACTGCAGGGCTAGCAACCCAGTGGTGTAAATCTTGGTTCAAGATGATTGTCACTGTAAGAGTGACACCCCGACCTTATGTGCAAAAATGGGAAAAGAGGTTGATGATGGATGTATATATATATATATATATATATATATATATATATATATATATATATGTGTGTGTGTGTGTGTATATACTAAAACCAATTATACTCAATCTATTAATTCAATCGATTCAAACTAAATAGCTAAATATTTAAAGAAATAAACACATATAACAAAGCTTTAAAACATGGAAACATTTTATAACACTTTATATATAAACACTGGAATATGAATCTACTCAGTTGGTTATGATGAAAGAGAAAGAGATAGAGGAATCCACATTGAAAGACCTGCACTGGTTGAATATTTAGTTAAATCTTGAACAGAAGCTGCTGTTAAAAAGGAAATATTAGTATGAAACTTTGCCTATGTCACAAGTGATAATTCAATAATAGTGTCTTTAAAAAGATGTATGATAACCTCACCTTTTAAGTAGCAATAAATTAAAGAATTTGTACATAGAGGCATCTCTTTCAGGGGTCTAAACAGGAAAGCCCACTGTGCTCAGGGCTTCTTATACTAGAGATAGAAGTGTTGGTTTTACAAATACAGGAGATTTTTAGAAGCGAGACAAAGGATAGGTGGTGCCATTTTTTTGCTATATGTTGATGATGCTTCCCTTTCAGTTCAGTGAAAAACCAGTTTGGTGAGTGGCATTTTCAGTGCCCTTACATCGAACATGTTGTTCGTTGAACTGTGCATACTAAGATCGCAGTATAGTGAGGTTTGGGAAATTTTTCCTTTCCCCACTGTAGTGCGATCTTGGAGTTGATATATATAATTAGCAGGGGGTGTGGGAGGCGCAGCCCCACACATGAGGGGAATTTGATGATTGGCATTTCCAATATAATGCCATTCGCTGAAGTGTCACTTTGATGTAGTGACATTGACCCGTTGATAATCATATATTAATTATGGAAAATATTGAAAATGCTTTACCTCTGGTATTAGACTTATTTGATAAATGCTGTAAAACATTGGAACTGGAAATGAATTACAACAAAATGATACTGATTAGTGTAGGAGAAGTTAAAGGAGGAGGAACAATAAAGAACATAAATTAAGTAGAATTGCCTTCATACCTTGATTGGACATGGGCTATATCTATGAACAGAAAGTTATAAGAAATTTAGAAAATCTGTACAAAAGAGTAAGTGTACAAAAGGGTAAGTAAACTCTTACAGAAGGGAGTTAGAATATATACTACTGCAGGTCAAATAAATGCTATTAAAAATATGATTCTTCATCATATTATTTATGTTATAAGATATATATTAATATTCAGCCACCCATAAGTGGGCAGCATACACAATTTCCTAGTAGAGTACATAGGCAAGGCACACCAGCAGAGATTGTAACACAGGTGCTGCAGAATTATCCTCTTAAGGATAATGTAGGGTGATGAATCTTCTTTCAAAGATAATAGCTTTGAAATTGCCACAGTTGATTAGATTACATAAAGATGGTAATGAGGATGTACTGTGGAGGCAGAGGTAAGAGCTGAGGCCCTCTGCAGAGGAAATATATGGCAAATTCTTCAGGAAAATTGGGAGATAGGTCTTAATATGGAAATAATACATGGAAAATACTAATATGTATAAAATCTAGAATCAGTTAGATTCAAGGTCAAAATACTCAGCCAAGAGCAGGTAGAGCTGGAAGAAGCAGGTATAAGTAGATGGAAACAGATAATGGAGTTGGGCAATATAAATTATTACAACACCTGAAAGAGGGAAGAGTGCTCCTTTACCGAAAGCTATAAATGCACTATCAAGTTGGAAATCAACATTTTGAAATATTTAATAATTTGAGTGAGGGCTAATATGGATTATTGCCAAACCATGCAAGAGAAAAAGGGCAGAGAGGTTCAGTGGAAGAAATGTTGTAGTATGAAAAGGAAGAGGTGGTTTAGTTTATGAGGATATATCACAACATTGGAGCATTAGAAGAGGCAGATTAGAGAAGGTATGGAAAGTGAAGCAACCCATAAACAAGGATGTGAAACAATATGAGTGGAATTAGGTTTGGGAACAGGTCCAACATCTTAGGAAATTGTCTTATATTTGGGACCAACAAATGAGGATCTTACATTTGTGGTATAATACACCTAATAAGATATGTGAAAGAAGAGTTATGAAAGTAAAGTGTTGGAATTGTAGAACAGGAGATGTGGAGGAGTATATGTATCCTATGAGTGTTTAGAAGAATACTGAGCAGATTAAGGTAAATGACTGAAGGTTAATAAACATTTGGAAAATCTACATGGGAAGATGGGAAGATTTATGATTGGAGACAATGAAAAGTTCATAAGGAAGTGCTGATTGCCAAGCTGTTTTTAGTATTTATTTTAGTATTTAATCCAAAACTGGTGATTGCAAGGCAATAGAAATTGCTGCACATGGCTTAAATTAGGATCTTTCCTATAGACATTTAAAACAGATCAGAAGGAGTGAGCACTATTATAGACTAAAAGTGTCAGAGGAAAAAAAAACTAAAATGTTGGTCTTAGGAACACATTATTATTGGAATCTGAATATAACTAAAAAGGTATGAACATAAATTGAATATTTCATAGAGAAATGAACAGCTTACAGAAGCCAGTAAACATCTTGGTCAAATATAAATATGTACATAGTTTTTGATATGCAGTCTAATCTTAATTTGCATTATTAATGTATATATATATATATATATATATATATATATATATATATATATATATAGTATAAAGACTGTTGTTGTTTTATTGTTACTTGTGTTAATATTGATATTTTTTTCTGTTTTATATACCTTTATGACTATTTGCAGTTGGAAAATTAGTAAACATGACATACTAAAAATACACTTCCACCCTGTAACTTAACATTGTGCATGTTTATAGACAACATATACTGGTAGTAATGCACCACAGTGCTGATGAAATTAGCATCCAATTGCCCTTTGCTACTGCTTGAGTTTTTACCTGAAGTTCTATTTTTGCTGTTACTGCTATCAGGGAATCTTTTTCTGATCTGTTCTTTTTAGGCCCAGTGATTGTCATTGCACATATGAACTGTTCTCAATGTCCTTTCATTAAATGATTATGACACCGCTTGCTCCATTCTGCCAATATACTTACATATATTTGAAGTGTCAGACCCTCATACTTCCACTGTCATCTCTATATAACGATATCCGCAAATAGTGTGACACTGTTCTTAATGTATTTTTAATGTCTGATGAAAAAATGGCAGAGACAATTGCTGCCAGATCTACTCCCAACTGAAACCTACTAACCACTTGTATTTTCTTTGAAAGTGTTATACTTATCCTAAGTACTAATGATTGTTTCCTGTTCCCAGACCACCTTTAGTCAGTTTAGTTGATTCTGTCTCAACTTCATGTCCCATTAAATATTCCTGTGTGTCTCCTGTGAGATACTAACTGAATGGCTTCATTTAATTCAATATAGACAACTCTGGCAAGACTTCCTTTGTCAAGATCCATTGTTATACAATCATGAAACAGATCTAGACTGTGCTGACATTGCATTTTTCCATAAATTTGATTGCACTTTATCATGTACTATGTTATTTTTTTTAGAAACAAGGCTTGTGATCAGTATTATTTCCATTACTTTCTCTATAACAAAGGTTGTGCTTATTGGTATGGAGTTTACTGGGTCAGTTCTAGTTCTCTTCTTATGTAGTGATACAACCTTGGCCTCCCTCGTCTGATAGAACCTTGCACTGCTAAGTGAATGGTTGAAGAGTGTTCCACTGGGGAATCTCAATATATATGTGACATATGTTTTAGTATCCCTGGGGCCCTACTATCAGGATGGTTTTCTTTGTACTGCCTTATCAGTTTGAGCTTCAAAATGTTCATGGACTTGATTCTAAAGCATATAGCCTATTAATCCATTGATTCAGAGGTAGTTAATGACTGACTTCTGATTGTAATCTTGGATTAGGTTGCATAATGCATCTGTCATATTTTTCTTCTTATTGACATTTGTTTTTATTATTAGGTTCCCTTAGCTGGTATTATCTCAACTATATTAGACATTACATTACAGAACAGGAATAAGCCATTTCCAAGTAACATCTAAAAACAGAAGCCTTTCACAATAGTTTACATGCTGAAACTAAATGAGTTTTCTATTAAAGAATTATTATACTTTTACATATTGTTTGTTTAACTTGTTTTAAGGTTACAGATATAGTGCAACATAAGCTATAAAGTGGTACAGGCATATCTCTCATTTGTCCAGATTTTTGCCTCATGTTTTAGGCCTGTTTCTAATAAAACTTGTGTCTTTCAGTCAAATCAATGAGGACTGAAGTCACTAAATAATGACATCCATTTGAGTTCCAGACTTCATAGCCTTCAGAAAATGCATACTAATACAATTCCTGTTATTCTAGCAAATGTCTACATTTATAAGAGCAATTTTAAGATCAGGCTCCATTTTTGGGCCCCCCCCCCCAATTATTTTACACTTTGTCCAATTTTCCTGCACTAAGACTGACTTACACATACTTTGGAATAACATTGGCTAAAGAATATGCATTTTTTTGGAAATACACCTTGTCCATCATTGTTCCATAGAGTTTTAATGATGGTGTTATTTCTACAATTTAACTATTTGTTTTTATAATCAGAATTCTCAGCCTGTTTGCTTTTATTGATGTTAACAGTATAGAGAGGTAATTTCTACTGCACTAGATGCATATTTTTTGCAAACCACCTGAAGAACTTCAACATCTTTTATTGAGTTAATTATGCTACTCAGTCTGCAGTCACCAGCATGCTTGGTTTTTCAGAGCTCATTTCCAATGTTTGCATCTTAGAAGAATCATCCAAAAAGAGGCGGTTTCATAACAGAACTATCTGAAAAAACAACTGGTAACTTACATCCGGAAAGAGAAGTAACTAATGCCCATTGAATTCCATATTGACTGGAATTAAATGCTGATAATTTGTCAATGAATAGCACTGAATATCTTAGCAAAACTAAAATAAACATAATTCACTCAGTCCTTCACCAAGACAAACTTTCCATTAAACAAAATTCAAGTTCCACTTGATATTTATTATAATTTTACATGGAATAATGGTTTAGCTGATGGATGTAAAATCATGCAGCTATGATTTAATCCCATTCAAAAACTCATACTACTGCATTTGGTTGCCCTAGATCAAGGAACTGTGTGCATGTAACCATTGATATTAGGTTTTCTTCCGTGTCTCATAAGATGCCAATAATCAAGTTGCTTTGATATGTTGAACTTGAGTCTTTAATTTTAATTCTGACTGCAGTTAACACATTTGCCAATATATGTGGAATGTCTTGCCATTCTTTTATAGCGCATTGATATGTATTTGTATTTAGTTATTGTGAAATTTTCACAAAATGTCCCACATTATATTCAATATGTCCTGCAGCTGGGAGACACCTTCTTCACTTATTGATCGCATGCTATGTCCTAAATCTCTATCTTTTCTATTTTGTAAGAGAATTAAAAAAGATCTAAATAAAAAAATATTGAATTATTTCTTATGATAAAGCTACATTCATAGTTACACCTGCATGAATGAATTAGAAAAGTTAGTAGTTTCTGTACTTCAGTAATGTAAACTTGTTTTATGACTAGCGTAATGTTTTGAACAATAAATAACACCTCTAGATTCCAATGATATAGAATTCAATAATGCCAATATTTACTATTTCAAGAGAACCTTTTGTCCAGAGTTGTTTTCTATATGCACTCTCTTCATCTGTGACCATTTCTCAGGTGCCCTTCCTCTTCACCCCTTTTCACTCCAAAATGCACTCTTTTCTTTTTGTTTTGTGAAAACAATAGTGTAAACCAGATTGAGAATGTCTGCCTTGTCCCTGCCCTCCATTTTGTCCTTCCCCATTTTAATCACCAGTTTCTGCATCTTTGTACTGTTGTTCTTCTTTATCTTTGCATAAAGAAGTGGTTCTTTCCTGTCTTTGTTCCTTCAGCTATAGTGTCCTCTAGTTTTCATTTGGCTTTCTTGATACCCTTGTATCCATTTTTTCTAGCTTGTTTACACTTCTATGGGGACTTTCTTGTCTCTTTTCTATCAGATGAAGTGTCCTTGCCTTTGCAATGACTATTTTTTTAGCTTTCTTGTTGAACAACATTGGCTTGATTGTTGTCTGTGCCTTGCACTTTATCTATCCCCTTTATATTTATTTAATTTATTTAACATTTGTTTACTGGGAAAGTCTGACTTGGAACAAAGCCAATTTGCAGGGGACGCCCTTGGAGAAATGCTCTAGATGCATGTCTTTGAAATGTGAGAGGAAACATGAGCACCCAGAAGAAACTCACACAAACACAGGGAGGACATGCAGACTCTGGACAGAAGGCACTCCAGCCAAGAACTGAACCGGATAATCTCTTGCTGTAAGGAGACAATGCTACCGCTGCACCACTGTGCCATCCAGCTATATAGCTGTTTATCTGCTCTTCTTAATCTTTATGAATAGACTGCTTTTTCCATGTACTTGTCTCCTTTCTCTTATATCAGTCTCAAATTGAAATCCAGCTCCAACATAATATAACCTGCCTTTCCATACTGCCAAACTTTGGTTTTAGTTTTTGTCTTTTGCCCCCACCACCTGTGTTGTAAATTTAATTTGGATGGTGTGTTTGAGGATAAGCATTTCTACTTATAGGTCTTGAACTCCCTTCACCCCTTTTAATAAAAAATCTAGTGTTCAAAATCTTACTTTTTCTGTTTCCTTCAAGCAATAGCAGAATTAATCCCTCTCTGCATGTTACATCCATTATTTTATTTTGTATGCCTAATTTTGATGCAGGAATGCTCAGTTTGCTTCTTGGAAATTAAAGTCTCTGATCATGATAGTTCTGCATTTGCTTTATCCATTACATACCTGTTCAGCAATCTATTTCAACATATAATGGCTGATCTGTTGTACCTAATCACTGGCTCTCATTCTTTATGTCCGAATTTCAATGCTAGGTTTCTAAATTTAATGCCTTCCTGCCCATTGTTGTCTTTGCTTGTTTATCTAAGTTGCCATGCTGTTCTTCTCCTGTTGTCCTATGAGTCTGCTCTCCACTCCCTTCTCTTTAAAGTTAAATAGAGCAATCATTGTATGCAATTTTGCATTACATATGTCAGCAGTTCTGCCCCCCTGGTAGAAGCACAAAGATAGTAAGGTTCATAGGTTCATAGGTTAGTACTAGGCTATCAGACCTAGGGCCTGTACAAGCCTAGCCATAACAATTCCCTGGCTATTTCTTCCCACACTATTTACCTCCCCGGATCCCTGTCTAGCAGGGTGACTGACATGATCCCTGGGGTGAATTTCCTTTCTCCCATCCAATCATCAAGGTTCCTTTTGAAGTGGGCCAAAGAGGCGCTCTGCTTGACATGTATGGGCAGTCTATTCCAGAGTCTGGGGAGTCTCTGGGTCAGGGACCTATCCCTCCAGCATGTTTTGTTAATTGTGATGACAAGATTTAGATCCCTAGAGCGTGTGGCTCTGAGGGATTGGGATTTCTTTAAGTGTAGCATGTCCAACTGCTCTGGGTATGATATGGCATTGTATGTTAAGCAGAGATCACCTTGGAGTAGACGATATGTGACTGAGTATAGCTGGAGTTTTTTAAGGTGGTCAGCATAGGGCATCTGCTTTAGGCCTGTGATTCTTTTAGTGAGGTATTTCTGTGGCCTTTCCAGTTGTTGCAGATGTCTTGAGAGGTACATACCAAATGGGGTGTTGTATTCTATAATGGGTGTAATGAGGGATGAGTACAGTAGGACAATGCCCTCCTTTTTTCTGGATGAAAAGCCCTTAGTGATGAGATGTGCCACATAGAAGGATTTCCTGACTGTTGTGGTGATGTGATTATTGAAGGTGAGACCACTGTTCACCTATGTCCCTAAGTCTCTTATCACACTTTCGGTGTTTAGTGTACTGCCACCTATGTGATAAATCATGGTTACATGTTTTTTCCCAAAGGGGATAACTATACATTTCTTGGCATTGAGCTTGAGCCCATGGCTCTGGCACCAAGCATCTGTTTCTGTAAGGCCCTTTTGTAGAGTATCCACATCATTTGGGGATTCAATAATGGCTCCCAGTTTGCAGTCATCTGCAAACTTTGTTCGCCAGAGTCCCTTAGTGTTGGTCTGTACTTCAGAGAAGTAGATGCCAAACAAGAGAGGTCCCAGGACTGAACCCTGAGGTACTCCACTTGTCACTTGTCTGGAGCTGGATTTGGAGTCAGCAACTTTTACAGTGTGGCTTCTGTCAGTAAGCCAGTTGGCAACCCATCAAGTGACATAGGGATTAATGCCCAGCTTAGTAAGTTTATCTATGGCATAGATCTTTTCTCTTTTTCATATTTTGACCCCCACCAAGCTAATCACCATTACACATCGCTATCCATTACTTTACATACAGAGTCAGGCATTGTTTCCCCATATGCTTCATACATTCACAAGTCCCTGTAACATTTTCAAAATGCTCAGTGACCTGCACACCTGAAACATTTACAAATTCTGTCCACCTCTACTTCCTTTTCTTGTGCTTTTTCTGCAGTTTTGCCTGCCAAAGCATGTGTGCCCAGATATATTGTTACATGTTTATACCTCCAAGAGCAGCCTTTTTATTCCTACTGATACTGCAAATGGCCTATAAGGATTTATTTTCATAGATAATACACTTATGCAGTAGGACTACTACACAACACGGTGAAGAAGGGTACAGACCTTGCATGGTAGGAAAAAGGGTCTATGATGCATTACCTTAAATAAAACAGCAAATTATGTATTAAAGAAGCAAATACCTAATCCAATAGTAATTAGGTGAGGAAATTTAAGTACTAACCATGGCTTTGGAAGCTGCCATAACATACTCTAAAGGTAAAAAATTAATATATGTGAGTGGTAAGGAAAATTAACTGATTACTGGAATGCACAGGAATCCCCTATGGATATCTGAAGGTTATAACTCTACAATATGAAATGGTGCAATTCTGTGACCTGGGATTAGCACACAACATGCCAAGCTCTATGAAGTGTTTCCATCTATAAAAATGTCACAGGCACATTCAATATATCTTCACAAATAAGTCTTATATGGGTGTTACCAGGATACTGCTAAGTTTAATTTATTGCTAATCATGTCTTCAACTGTATTGGATACTGAATGATTTTGATTAACCAAAGGCTTACATCTGACATTTGTGATAAAGAATAATTAGTGAAACAATAAATTATAGCCACACCCAAGCAAAGTGCGGATGAAAATGTCCCAAAGCAAAGGGAGTATATACTTATTCTTATACACCCTTATTTTTATCTATCCTTTATAAATGTCAGAACATAGTAACGTAATTTTAATTATGAGTAAGTCCTAATAAAATATGAGAGAAAAATGCTTTCTTCTGAATGAATCTAGCATTGTGAGATACCTACCCCATTAATTTCTATGGCAAATTGACTAAAAGATAATGCAGTATTTTTTGTAATTAATAAATCTATATATGATCTGAAAAAAAATGCTTTCTTGGAAGTCTAGGTCAGCAACTCACAGGTAGTGAGTGTATGTTTTTGAAGCATCCATTTGTGACAGAATTCCTGAAATGTAAACATTATGCACCACTCTATCAAATTAATAAAACCAACTGCAAAAAAAAAAAAAAAAAAAAAAAAACGCTGAGTAAATGTGTCATGTTTGTTTCAGTGCATATGGAGTGAGTGAAAATATCTGCATCTGATTGATTTATTATCAATGCTGAAAGGAATTTAAAGAATTTATGGTAAACTAGAATGGTGTTGTAATCCATGGAAAGAAATTAATTCTGTTTTTTAGTCATTAAAGCATTTCATTAATTCATACTCGGATTTCCTAATTAATCCACATCAAGAACAGAAGCTATGTTGAAATGCAGTGAGTCTAAGTTAGAGAAGCACACACACACACACACACACACACACACACACACACACACACACACACACACACACACACACACAGACACACACACACACACACACACACACACACACACACACACACACAAACGACAGACACTCACTCTCATTGATTCACACACTCACTCATAAACAACTAACAAACCTAATAAACTTACTGGCAAACTGTCAGATCACTAATTCACTTATGCTATGTGTTTGCAGTATGGAAGAAAACAAGTGCACTTGTTGAAAACCCACAGTTACAGGAGGATATGTAATATCAGAAAGGAAGGAACCCTCGCTGCTAAGAACAGAACTGGCGAATTACGTGTTGAGACAGCAGCACTTACTGCTCCTCTGAGCTGCCTGCAATGACAACTTGCTGACACTGAACTTGGTGAATCATTTCACAACATATTGTATTATCAATGACAGCTAAACCATTCACACATAGGGAGCAAAGATTTGGAATCTGTAATTTCAATGGATATATGAAAAAAACAATAAATTTAATTTTCATTTTAAAAGTATGTCAACATTCATTACTAATTACAATCCTGTACCTGGGAGTTGCAATCATGGCAACAACATCTACTGTCTCTTTGGCAATTCTTGGACTACTGGCCCTATGGATCTTTAGCTAGAAAATGTTTTTAAATGTCTACGGATATTTGGCAGAAGCCATTGTGATTTTTGTGTGCTTCTCAGGAGGAGACATCATTATAAGAATATAGAAAGAGAACAGAAGTTGCATGAAGGAAGGCAGCAAAGGTGGTAAATAGGCTTCTCTAGATGCCATTTGACCCAAGGTTGGAAGATCTTAAGCTACAGTGTCAGTGTAGGAATGTGAGAAAGGAGGCATGTTATAAACATACACTTTACATACTCTATGGACTCCAAGCAAGTATCAGATAAATTGAGAAGTGAATAGAGTTTATTATTTTAGAGTTGACAGATGAAGGGGAGCATAAGGAAGCACCATCTTGAACGAAAGGTTGAGTGCAACCAGAGTACTAATCTAAAACAAGATCTGGGTTCAAAACCAACAGCATAATTGAAAACTGCATGCAGTTAGTGCGACACAGTTTTTTTTTTCTTTATTGAGTTGGGGGTTAAAAAAAAAAGTTTTTTATGTATGATTTGCAGTCGATCCAGTAGTGTGGGAAAGATGAAGACTTGCAAGATAAAGGTTTCTTTGCACAATGCTCTGGCCACCCTAATAATTTTAGCATAGCCATCATCCAGAATAGCATTAGGAGGAGGCAGAACCTTATGGTTCCAGGGATACATATTTCAGCCTGAATACTATTATGAACAGCTTCTGCTACACTAGACACAGAGGTGCGGTTTACAAACATTCCATGCTAACGAATGGCATGAATGGCATTATCCCATTATGAAGTAGTCTGCATTATTTCAAGCCCATCATGGAGTCCTTAATATCCCCTGATGTTATTTGTCCATTAGATGACATATATCAGCCGGCTGAAGGACAGCACTAAACAACATATATCTTACCTATGACCTTTTGAATAAGTATTTAACGTCTGCAGTTCTACAGGCTGCATGCAGAAGGTACTATCATTTACACCAAAGCTGGGGTAAGAACTCTTTCAGGGTAATATGGCCAATGCCAGGTGTTGTAAATTGTGAAATGGCTTGCAATTACAATTTATAATTATCTCAACATTTAGGATAATGAGAGGATGAGAGCTACTATTCTTTCAGACTAGAGCATACCAGTAGCTCAATCCATGAGGAAGTTTGTGCATCTTAAGTAGGATTGCAAAAGTCATTTTTAGGAATAATTTGTGTTTAAGCAACTGTCCAGAACTAAAGGTAACATGCAACCCTGAGCATATGTTGTTTTGAGAACTTTCCCTAAATCAGCATATCTACTGCCAAATTCTGTATCCGTTACTTTTCTAAAATATTAATGGTGCAGTAAACATCTTGGAATTTATGGTATTCTTTCCTTACTAACATCTTGTTTTTATCTCTGTGTGCCTTTTTTCGTTGTTGTCTTTCTTTCTTTTCTTCCTACATTCATCCCAAAAATATTCAGTTTATAATACATTTTTATTTTTGTTTTGTTAGGTTTTAATGAGCTGCATGGAAACTTGAATTTCATCACTTTTTGCACTGTATTTCCATTTTAAAGTAAATTAGTTATGGTTGGGCTATAATCTTATTCATTTATTTTAGCAACATGTTCTATGCTACTGCTGAATTATATTAAAAGTAACAGACTATTCAAATATATTTATTATATTTTATTTTGAAGTTACTTTTGAGAAAATAAAAAGCAATAAAATAGTGTTGTCTCTGTGTTTGAAATTTACTTCAGTGCAAACTATCAAGCCTTTTCATTAAGGGTGCTCATGTAACACAGTATATATATATATATATATATATATATATATATATATATATATATATTTATATATATATACATATATATATATATATATATATATATATATATATATATATATATATATATATATACATATATATATATATATATATATATATATATATATAAAATTTAATTTTCCTTAGTCTGTTTCTTTATGGTCTGCTGATGATTAAACCCCGGCATTGCTGTTCTCCATTATGAGTAGGCTAGCTAACTTGCAGTCATTAAATATGAACATTTCTCATAGTTTAAATGTATAACTTCCCTACTTATAAAACATCTTGCTAACTCTCCACAAAATGTTGACCTAATTGTTTGCTGCTAGACAGAATGCCTTTTTGAACGCTTTAATGAGGCACCCTATTAACCTTGGAAAATTTTCAGTCAATACAGATATGTGAATTTTCTAATTATATACAAAGACTCTGTTTTATGTGAAGCTTTGTATAGAGTCAGTTGGGCTTAAAGTGATTCTGTATTCATGTAAAGACATTTCTCTGATGCTAATCGCTAACAATTTTTTGATGCAAAATGCTGTTGCCAACAGATGAGACTACTCATGGATGTCAAAAATATAGCAAGGTAACTGATAGAGTATGCTACTAAAACATATAGACAGTATGCATTTGTGTATTTCAAGGTCTTTGGCTTGCACTTAGTATTGTTCTGACAAAAAGTCACACCAGAGTGAAAATCATTTTGTTCTGGCAATCAAACAGCCAGGTGCTATATACGTGAGGCGCTTAGAAAGTATGCATGCACTGTTTACAAAACAACTATTGAAAACTGATAACATTATAAAGCTGTAAGCACTTTCTCATTATAACTAATGAAGACTGGCAATATTTTTGTTCTGTTTTGTGAAATTCTTCTTTCTGTGATCTTATTTCCTGTACAAAAATTGGGAACACGTTTTACATCTTGCAGTAAAGACAAATGTTTACAGCCATATAACATCCCCTTTGAACTGCAGAAAAAAATAAAACAATGAAAAATCTTAGCATGGAGCTCAATGCAGCTTTCATATGTATTAATTATTTAAGAGAAATGACCATGTTACAAGTTAGCATTCAGGCGACAGAGGTTCTTGGCAACTGTATGATAACTAGACAACTATGTGCACTGAAAGACCTAAAGATAAAGACTGAGTATCTCTGTACTTGCAAGCATACAGATAACCACACAGTCAGACTACATTCTGAAGAACCTCAATGCCCTTATGAATTTAGATACATTTGGTTATATAGTATACTATATCTATATCGGTAGACAGAGAGTTAGATAGATTGATATTGGTAAGTATATGAGCAAAACTTTTTTTTTTATTAACAGAGATCTGTCAAAATTCATTTAATATTTAAGATGTATATTCTGCAAAAGAAAATACTGGAATGCATTTAAAATGTTATAGGTATTCAGTACTGACAGAAACTTTAAAGCATGATACTAATGATTGACTGCAATTCTTAGTGAGTTACCAGAAACGTGATGCAGAATCAGGGATATTGCCCAAAGTTTATTTAAAATTATATACTATTCACTTTACAAATTAATGTGCTGCATGAAATGCTCAAAATAAAGGGATGAAAACAAGGAAAAAGGGAAGTTTGAAAATTCAAGGTATCAAATCACTAGTCACTCAACTGTAATAAATGGTGACCAGTTATATATAAAATATATATATTTGTGTGTGTGTGTGTGTGTGTGTGTGTGTGTGTGTGTGTGTGTGTGTGTGTGTGTGTGTGTGTATATATGGATACACTTCATAATCTCAAAATACTAAAATATCGAATTTCAGTATCTTGAGACCATGAAAATCCAAATAACCGAAACCACACAACCGCAAAACTCAAACTCCCAAAACCACAAAATTGTGAAACCCAAACTCCTGAAATCACAAAACTGCAAAAAGACACAGCATACACTACACAACACATACAAACACAAACAATTTCCAACACTGTACAAAAAGCAATACAACACACACGCTCACAATTAAACAAATACACACACCTATCCTTACTATATGCAGGGGGGCAAGCCTCCCTGCACCCCCCACACCACCGTACTTATATATACTAACTCCAAGGTCACACTACACTCCATAACACAGACAACTCAGCACCACACATTTCACACCCCCCACACAAACACACATCACAGACATACAAACACCACCACTCCTAACACTAACACACTCACATTCTGACCTACCTACCATAACCACACATAAAACGTCCCAACACACTCACAAACACACAATCCCTCCCTAAAACCCTAAAATAACACTCACATAACGTGCTATCTGTAACGTGGGTTTGACATTGTCATATTCGATATTTCCAGGTTCGTGATTTCTGTCCATTCGACTTTATAGGCTTGAAATTCTGAAATTCGATATTTCAAGATTTCTAGCTTATAGTGTTTCTATATATATATATATATATATATATATATATATATATATATATATATATATATATATATATATATGTGTGTGTGTGTGTGTGTGTGTGTGTGTGTGGAGACAGAGAGGGAGATACACACAACTGCTATTCAACTCATTCATTGTATACACTGAAAATATGCTGCATACCTCATACCCAAGACAGATATTCAAATAGACAATAATAGTTACCCTACTGATATGAATGGAAAACAATAGACTGAAGCAGAGCTAGAGAGAAAGCAGAGTTAATAAAGCCAGTAATCACCCAATGCCAAATGAGAGTCTTATATATAACTAGGTTTCTCTAACTTGTTTCTTTTTATTTTATTGATTTTCATTGCAGCCTGTGTCAGAGTAGCTCTCAATCTATTTGCTCAGGAATCAGGGACAAAGGAAAAGGTGTGGGTGAGTCTGAAAAGTAGGGAAAAGTTTTGAATACTTCTCTAGTTCACTAAGAAACATTATGACAACAACAAGGTTTGCATCAATATGCATTATCTGAACATTAATCAGTATGAAACTTTAATGCATTATGCCAGTGACTGACTGCAATTCTTAGTGAGTTACCAGAAATGAGATGCAGAATCAGGGATATTGCCCAAAGTTAAAGAAAGTTAAGAGGTATCAACTATTACAGCTGAAAACTGTCTTTGATGGGTTGTCATCAAGATTGGGCAAAGATACATAAGGGATTGTTGCTTTATGTGTTAGAAAGATGGCAGAACAGGGGAGAGAAATCTGCAAAGATGCTGAGGAACTAGACTAGTTATAAATGAACTAGATTAGTTGTAAATGATGTGCTTACTTCTATTTCTGCTTTAGTGCTTTAGTATTTTAGGTATGGTACCTACAAATCAGACTGCAGCCACAGTAGGCAGTTGATACAGCAATTTAAGAGTTATTTCCTCTGCACATAAATACTTAGTGTTCTGAGGATCATACTTACATCATAAACATATAATGGGAACTCATGGACAGCAAAAACACTGGTAGGCTGTGTATCTGCCACTGATTCATTTTCATCATCACCATCATTATCATCAACCCCACTTCTACCAATTTTTCTAAATTAAGGTAGGGCATTTCATCAACTTTTATCACCTCTCTTGAATCAGTGCCACTCTCTTACCTTCTTTGACTATTACAGCTAACTGCTGGAGGTCTTCTTTCAAATTATCCATCTATCTCTTGGCTGTATGTACTTGTTTCTTTTAGCTTTCTTCCTGTCCTTCTCAAATCTTCACTAAATTGTCTTCTACTTTTCTGCACATCTAAACAAACCACCACGGTCTGTTCTTCTTGACCTTCACTGCAATTACAGTTAATATGGCCTCTGTTCTGATGCTCACATTCTTCACTTGTCCCACAGTGTGCATCCTACCAACTATCCCAGGTACTTCCTCTCCATCGGCTCAAGCTTTCTCAACTGCTCTCTCTGCACTGCAGAGGTTTCCCTGCCATACAGACAGACTGGCCACATCACTATTTTGTACATCTTCTTTGGCATCCATTTGTCATACACAACCCCTCGTACTCTGTGCCATCTGGCTGCAGTACCTCTGGCTCTAGCTTTGACCTTGTCATTCAGACTACCATTCCCCTCAGCCACCCCTATCAGATACTTTAAGTGGTAAACCTCATCCACTATTTTCCCTTCTGTCTCAGTTTTCAGCATCTTCTGATTTCCACTATTTACTGCCATGACAACTGTCCTGCCTGTATTCAGTTTCATCCCATATGCCTTCAGTTTTGTATTGCAGTCTCCTGTTAACTGCTGAAGTTCTTATTCTAAGTCTGCTTGTAGTGTGACATTGTTTTACACACAGTAGCTTTGTTGATCTGCCAGCTGTGACCTGTTTGCTAATATAGTCAATCATCAGTATTAACAGCAGTGGGCACATAGGTGAATCATGATGCAAACCCACTCCCACTGGGCAGCCCTTTTTGTGCAAAACACTGTTCATACTACACTAATTCTAGTAATGCTTCTAGGACTTCTAGTAATGCCTCTAGGACTTCAAGCCATTGCAGGACTGCCTAAATAACAAGTCTAGGAAAGCCACATTGAACTGCTTCCTCATCTCCAGCTTCTTGTCCATTATCTGTCCCACTGCAAACATTTGGTGTGCTGTGCTGTATCATGACCACTAAGTCCAAACTGCTCATCTCACACCTTTACTTTCTGCTGTTCTGAATATTTGTTTACTAATCACCCTATCCAGCACTTTCATGCAATGTGACAGCAGTTTGATAGCTATGATACCAATATCCTACCCCCAATTAAGAATGTCACCTTTGCTCTTGTACAGTGGTATTTAATGCTTATCCTTCAGGCACTTTCTCTCCATACCATGATGAACACCTTCAGGTGCCATTTCTCACCACCTGACTCACCCAATATCTTGATCATATTGACTGTGACTTCATCTGTGCCTACTTTATTCCTTGACCTCATTCTTCTTAGTGCTGTGCATACACCTTATTGTGTCATTTCTTCTCCTTCTGCCTTTATTGTAGCAGTGCATGGGCCAGTATAGCTTCTATGGGGTTTTATTCACTTAAAAGCTGCTGGAGGTACTGCTTCTATCTGCCTTAGATGTCCCCTTGACTGGTGAACAGATTGTTGTTTGCATCCCTTATGAGTAATGTCTGATGACTATCTTCATCTTTGTGTCTTTGCCTTACAGGCAGATTGAGTCACTTTCCATAAGCTGGTTGAGTTTCTTTGACACCTTGTACTTTGCCATTGTGATTGCTGTCATAGCCACTTTGTTCTTTAGAACAATAATCCTATGTTGCCTGACCTGTTTTTTTTTCAATCTCACATTAGTTTGTCAAGTATTTCTTTAATTTGATAATTTTCTGAATTTATGCATTCCACCATCAGCTTTCCTGATGTACCTTAATTCTATATCTGGCACAACCTCATAATCTGTTCTACAGTCTTGTCTTCACGTGCGCATACACACACTCTCTCACACACACACACACACACACACACACACAGACACACACACACACACACACACACACACACTCAAAACACGCACAGTTATGAGGCACTGACATTCTTCTTTCTGTGAACTCCTGTGCTTTCATTCCAGCCAATTTCCAGGTCGCCAGCCTAGTATCTCTTGACATTAAAACCTTCTCTGACCACTGCTAGCAGCTAATTTGGGGAAGTAGTTGTTTATGCTGATGGCTGAGGATGACATTGAAATCTCTGATTCTACCCCAATGCCAGGACAAAGTATACTCAAGTTGCATTTTCCCCCCTCTTGTATTTGATCTTGTGACTGTCTTTCACGGTGAACCATGTATTGGCCACCATCAAGCCATTTGCAAGACAGAAGTCTAGAAGGGCTTCTCCTTCTTTATTCCTATTACCCTGTCTATGTGGACCAAGGTGCTTCTTCTATCCTGTTTAATCTGTCCCAATATAAGCATGTAGGTTCTTTATCAGCACCAACTTATTTTATCCTGCTACATCTAGTAGACCCTGTAACTGCTGCTTGTACGCACTCTTTTCTTTGCTACAACACGTTATAGTGGGGCATAGGTTGAGTTTATGAATACTGACTTATCCTTACATTGGTGTCTGACTGTATTGAGTCTGTCACTAATACAAACAAATGGCCTGTCTTTAGAAGACTCTCTCACATCATAATTCCCACATCATTTTTAATCTCTTCTTGCCTTGAGTAATATACTTTGGTTCCATATCAAGTGATATTGCTGCACTGCTCTTCCACCTTGTCTCCTAGATATGCAGGATGTCCAGCCTTCTCCTTACTATTATGCTATCTGCTTCCAAGTAGGACAATATCAGTAAACCTATTATATTCACAGTAGCAGTCCTTTGTTCATTTCGTCAAGTTGCTCAGTTTTATGTCAAGCTTTTGCTTACGAAAGCCATACTAGGTAATCCAGGCTGAGCAAATTAACATTTTTGCCCAGACGTTAACTGATCTAGGGATGTTCAGCTTTATGGCAGACACACACACTGCCCACATGGGCTGCTCCCAATATTAGTATGGGTCTATGGCATAGGTCAGAGTAACATGAGCAAATAAATTCTCATGCCTATTTTGGGGACATTATGCAATGTGACCACATGACCAAGATCATTTTTATCAAACCCAAGGGGCTAGCCCTGACATGAAATGCAGTCTGTGATCCATGCTGCCTGTAGAGAGGGTGCTGTATATGACAGTTGATGAAGTTGGGCTACACCCCCCCCCCATATGCACTCCCTAGTGTCTGTGCCGAGGCTTACAACTCTTTTCAATGTTGGATGTACTCTTTTGGCATAGCTCTCACAATCAAATGAAAGAGCTTCAGATTAAACAAAGCCCCTTCTATCCTTGTGGTGCTTGCATGCTTTTCGGATTTAGGAAAAAACCCACATTGACAACATGTGGCCTGAGTCAGGATTAAAACTTGAAGCTTTGGTTTGTGAATGAAAGAGTTATGGCATGATTCTTCAGTACCATCTATATTCAGGAAATTGCCAGAATGGAGCTCAAAAAAGTTATTTTTCTTTGCAACACGATTATCTAATTTTTCATCTATATCTGTCTGAAAACTAAAGCGATGAACTGGCATAGTTTTATCACATACTGCAATTGCTATAATGGATTGATTTGTACAGATGCTGACATAGGGGTTTATTCATATATTTAATTAAACTATTGTTCTGAGTTTGTGGAGAAGGTTATTTCTTTAAGTGACAAAACAATTGTAAATTTGACAAATATCAATCTCACAAAGTGGAGCACAACAGACCATAAAAAGGTATGTGAATAATGTTTTTCTATTCCTGCTTATTTTACCAAAAACTGTACCTGCAGTTTACCTATCATGATAAATCTCCTTATCTTAAACAGAGGAATTGTGTCCTACTAGTCACAGAAATATCCCAAAGATAAGGACAGAATTACTTGAGGGGAACTGAGGTTTCATATGGTTATTAGACTGGTAGTGAGTGAGGTATGTGTTTTTGAAATGGAATGGAATGACATTTTGCCATGAATGAAAATATGCCCCATGCCTTTATGGTAATTAGGTTATGTATAGTACTGAAGAATGGTTTTACCACCTGCTGAATTTTGAACTACGTAGCATTTTTTTCAGGCTGTGTGCATTAAGCCTGATCACAAGCAACACTTGCAGATGGCCTTTCTGAATCAGAGACAGGCCCAAAAGCAGTGATTTTACATAGTTAGTAGAGTTACAGTCAACAGGGAAATTACTTTACAGGTAAGGGTAGGTAAGTTGAAGAAAAGATATAGTGGTAGCGGGTGTCTGATTGTGTGCATATGTGTACCAGTGTGTTTGTGCACATGTCTGCAGGGGTGCAAATGATCTTTGATGACTATGTGTATATGTATGTGTCTGGGTGATTACAGTAGAAGAGTTAGGTACAGTATTTGTTTGAGTGTGTGTGTGTGTGTGTGTGTGTGTGTGTGTGTGTGTGTGTGTGTGTGTGTGTGTGTGTGTGTGTGTGTGTTTCTATATGAATGTCTGAGTTTGTGTGAAGGAGTAAATGAGGGGGTGCTTGTGCCAATGCAACCCATGCCCTGTCAATAGTAATTAAAGCCAAAAAGTGGGCCAAGTAGTAGAAGATATAAACAACAGAGCTAGCTAAGAAAGGAAGGTTATTGGTTGACTAAGAAAGAGGTTAAGAGAGAAGTTGTAATTGTGGTAATTATGTGATTCAGAGATATGCAAATTAGCCATTAATGAGGTTTTCCTCACTGTGGCTAAACTTGTCTCTGAATCAGAGTTTGCACAGTCTCATAAACTGCAACTTGAGCTGTTTACAGTTTCCACATGTGTAAGGCAGTCTTTCTAAATCCTAGGGTATGTCTCTTGCTACAGTCTGGCATTTGGCACAGTCTGGAAGTTGGGGCTGAAGATTAAGGCTATAAGCTGTAGCACCTATAGTACACAGTTTGACTCACACACCTCTCATTTGCTTATTGTGTGAATTTTGAAAGACGCTTTACTAAATGATGATCTAGACAGCAAGCCTAATTCCTACCTATGAACATGCCACATGGGGTTAGGTTATTGAAAAGGGTATTTGCTGTCTTAGATGACAAATGTATTTGTAGCCATCTAGGATGAAGAGTGTGTTAAAAGAATGCTTCCTGATCCCTTTAGCCTAATTATCTTCATTTTATAGCAGTGTTTGTAAGGAGAGTGTGTCTTTGGGATCTTTTTATGATGCTCCCTAAGGCTAAATAAAATTAGAGACCTCTTTTGAATGGCCACTTTTGTTGTTTCATTTAATCGTTTTTGTTAAGAATTGACAGCAGGGCATGGGCACCCACAGGCAGGTGCAAGGGGTGCACTTGCATCCCCCTGGAGTTTGACTTCACTTACCAAGGGATTGCCATGGTTACTTTTTAATGTAACAGAAATACTTTTTTGGTTTTAAATATGTTCTTCTTTAAGAACGGTCTGGTTGCACATACCTGTCGCTTCATGTCTGTGTGTGCATTATCACACAGACATTCTGGTCTTCCTTTCTGCCTGTGTGTGGAGTTTTAAATACAAGGAGACGTTCTGTTCTTGTGTTACTAACTTTGGGACATACGCCTCTGGAGTTCCTCTGCCTGCAGTCTTAAGATCAGCACAGCTTTCTCTATTCATGAATTCCTGCATCATTTTCTGCTTTACCACCTCTGTGCACATGTCCACATGCATAAATATATTATAAAATTACTGTTTTCATATTACAGTCTTACATATCCGTAAGTCATGTACAGAAATGACGTTTCAGTCATTATTTTAGATAGTTGTAGATATACTGTTGCCAGAGTGAATAAGTGTTACAGACATGACACAAGCTCAGTTAAAAGAAAAAAATAGAAAAGTCATTTGATTACGGAGTATTCATCCTTACCAGCGTTCAATAATTTTTACATTTATTTACAAAAATGCATTCTGGATTAGAGTGAAAATGCTGAATGTCCATGGGATTGAGGGATCACAAATCCTTGCTATAGGATCTACGGTGACAGTGACCACATTTACAAGGCTCATTAACACATAAGTTCCATTTGTCAGCTGCAGTAAATGGGGGCAGAAGAGGGTCAAGTCTGACCCTCTTCTCCACACCTCAAGCTATCACCAAAATGGGAGGGCTAGGAGGGCAACAAGACCACATCAGAATGTGCTTACTCATACCAATTTCCCCAACAAAACCTCTTAAGACCCTCCCCTTAGCCTTACCTCACTTTCTCCCTCAGCTCACACCTAATTAACTCTATCATACCCGTTCCCTACCCACACAGACCTAACCTACCTATCACCCTACTCCCAGACCCCCCACTTTACTCATCCAAGGTCATCCAGTGACAAATTTGTCTATACCAAACTTCACTTGTCATGGTCCTAATAAAACACAGACACCCAAAGACATTTGATGACCTTTATTGTAATGAAATTGAATAACAAACATCAAACTTTATTGAGGCACACAGAATCCACATTGCAACAGTAAGATAGTAAACATAAGGGCAGTGTACCCACTCACCCTGAATAAGCAGCGTTCCCCACTTGCTCACTTATCTTAGTAATCATAAAGGCAGTGTCCCCGCTCACCTTAATATCATCAATTCCATATTTCCATTCCAAATCATAGTAATCCTGAAGGCAGCGTCCACGCTCACCTTAATATCATCATCAATTCCATATTCCCATTCCAAGTCAGCCTCCATCAAATCACCATCTCAATTCCAAGTATCCAACTGAGGGGGACAGAAGAGGGTAAAGCCTGACCCTCTTCTCCACCCAACAGCCCAAAGGGCTGTTCCTTCTCAGACCATACCACTTTCCAATGGATCCTCCACCATTAAGCCCAGGTTAAGATTTAATAAAACAGGCCCAAATCCATTAAGATGAACCCCATCTGACCTGTACAATACAGTATCTCTGCTTTCAGACTCCACATGCTGTATTGTATGCACCCCCAATTTACTTCAAAAATGTTGCCAATATAAAATTAACATACCTCTGAGCTTTTTCCCCCGCAACAAAATTCCTTGCCTCTCTCCAACCAACCAGGAAATAATCCCAGACCATATGAAAAACAAAAACGGATACATCCTCTTCAACGCGAACACATGCTCACATTCATTCCATTGCGTCTAAATGCTGTATCATTACCGTCCGCTGGAGCACCCATACTACCCCACAGCCAGTGAAACCATGTTGAGGCAAATGTACCATGCCACATTGAAACCCTCTTTTACCATCCAATGAAAAATATTATATATATATATATATATATATATATATATATATATATATGTATACATATATATATATATAGATATGTAGGGTTACCTTTATATCGTCAATCCCGATATGGGCGACACAACTTCTGCGAATGCCGAAATGCGAACATCTCCAACGTCAAATTCCGAATAAGTGAATGACAAACCCTCGCCCCTTTTTGACCCATAGTAGCAATGGTGTGGAGGTGTGGCGTGGCTGGAAATGTCAAATTATTTTCGATATTTAAAATTTTTTGCAGTTTTGATTTACGTAAACTGCGTCGATTAAGTGGCCGGTCGACAAAGTGTGATCGATATAAAGGTAAAACATATATATATATATATATATATTTTTTATGTTTTGTGTCCAGAGAATGTAATATCCCAACTTAAATCTCTTAAATTCCATTCATTAAATTGCTGCCATTGCGCCAATTACCCATTATAAACAAAATCACCTTTACTACCATCATGCCCAGTAGCAGTAAGATCCCAAATACACCACCAGCAATAATTCAAATCAGGCAAAATTAACTAAACACAGTATACCAACAAACTAAAGAATACCCAATGCCACCAGGTCACACAAGGTCTGTGACACTATTACCATCCATAATGTAGCGAATAAACCCAACCCAGTCTCTCCTAAAAATGCATAAATCAAAACTAAACCCCCCTAGAAAAAACCCTCATCTAACTCACAAGCCTAACTCACAAGCCTAACTCACACAATGCAACCCACTGAACCCCCACCTGTAATGTACACAACACTATCTAACCCTTCCAAAGAAGACCACCACTACTCATAAAACAGAGTAAAATTCAACCCTAATGTTCCCCTTACAAGATTGACCCAACAAAACATTACCTTGTGACTGCAGGGAAGAAAACACAACCAATATTCAGCTACACTGCTGGCATTCTGTGACCTCCTGTCCTGCTGCTCGAGTCCACACTTCTTGAGGCTCCCCAAGTGATACCGACTCTACATGATCCCGTCTGCACTCAGGGTGATCTGTAAAGAGAAAACTGTAAGTGCTCCACACACATATAATCAAATTTCTTAATGACCATTATGTACCACCAATGGCATATTTCCTTCATCCACTACAGATACCAGATGCAAAATTACCCCTGAAATTAAGATGGCCTAACAAAGATCCCCATAAAGTTACCTCCCACCTCACACAGTAACGGTACAGCAGTTACCCATGCAAAATAAAACAAAACATTGCATTAACAAGTCTTATTGTATCCATAAAATTATTACCCTTTTACCAGCAAGGTGTGCCCAACAAAATTAATAATTAGAGAAAGAATAAAACCATCCACACTCCTGCTAAACAGCCATTCACCCAAGACACAGATTCCCCTTACAGCTCCACTTATGTGCCCTGTAGACAAGAATATACACCCAATGTCAGACTTAACTAAGAGCAACATGTGCTGCACTCTGGATTGTGAAATCTTAATTGGTTAGGTTATAAAACCTGAGAACCATTACCCTAGAGGCCACCCCAGGTACAGAATAAAGAAAACTTGTTACCATGCTGTTTAACACACCTCAACCCAATCTCCCCCACAGCATCCCTATCTTTCAACTGCAATGATGCAATGACCATAACTGAAATATTGATAAATAACCAACTTAAGATCCCTAAACATTAGCCTAATTACTTCCTATGCCTATGATAGCTACGCATCCACCCTCCCTGCGAGAACCCCTAACCCATCACATTAAGGTTAAATAAATCAAGCCCAAATTCATTTAAATTAACTCCATCTGTCCTATGCCATACCAGGTCCCTGCTCTCAAACTCAGCATGCCATATCCTATATACCCCAATGTCATTCAAATATTTCAACATAAAATTAACGTACCTACAAGCTCATTCCACTGCCACAATGTTTCTTGCCTCTCTCCATACTAACTGGGGGATAATCTCTGACCATATTAAAACCAAAGATGGATACATCCTCCTCAGAGTTAACGTATCCTCAGAAATTTGATACACCAACTGCCATTTCGGTACCTTACTTAAATCGTTCCCCCTTAAATGAATCAGCAACACGTGCAGCAACCCCCATTGGTCCTGTAAATCAATACCTGCAGCATCCTGCTCCAGGTCAACCCTCTAACACCAAAATGCATAGGAAGACCATCTTCCCACCCTCTTGATGAGTTCTATAGAACTACCTTCCTTCTCCAAGTCTGATGCCTTACCCATCCTAAAAGAATGAGAAAAAACGTATTCCCTTCTAAACCAACACTGCAATGAGCTCTTTTCATAATTAAATTCAAATGCGCTCCCCCCAGCCCTTTACCACTTACTGACATAAAAACCAAACCTGTCGCTCTATCCTTCTGAACCATCCGCAGTCTCTTTCCCCAAACCACAGTCACCTCCAACTTACCCCGGTCACTTCCAATACTATAAGGGCTCCTCGTCCTTCCTGATCTGTCTTTGAAAACTGCAGCTGAATTTGCACCACTTCAGGCAACATCAGCACATCCACCCATAGTAATGAACCCAATAACTCTGACAGTCTAAACACCCCACAATACATCCATACACTAACCATGCTCCACATCACATACTCCTCCAAGGAGCTGCACACCTTATCCAAACCCTGCAGCAACTGATGTAAAATCTCCTCCGTCACTGGCCATCTCCTATCCATGACTCCATCAACTCTGCCCCAACCCTTTAAGACTCGACTCACAACCCAAGACCTAGTCCAGTCCTGCAGTCTGGCCAAACAGGTAAAAGCAGCAATGGCTGCCAACACCGACCTGACTGCCCTTCCCTGCTCCCACAGTATAGCCAAATAGCACAACAAAGCCTCAAAACACTTACATTCCTCATCTGCTAAATGCCTCAAGAATTGGTCAAAATGAAGTAATGCCCTACTGTAAGATCTCCTCATAGCCACCGCCCATGACTGTTGCACCAGCCTGCAAATTACTATGGACCAATCTGCCAAATGTCCTCTGGAATGACTGCCAGCTGCAATGCCGCTTTTGGAGCCACCTGCCAAAACCTGCGAAACTGCAGAAGATGAAGGGACCACCACCATTGCCCCAAACTCCAAGAGGTCCTCAGCCTGCACCACAATACTGGCCCACCTCTGTCTTAATGCTTCATCCATGATACATAAAGAAAAACAAAGAAACTTGTCAATAACCCATAATGAAAGGCCATCAACCGGTCTCACCCCTCCCACCCCCCCCAAATGACTCTACTCCTCTCCCTATATATAAGAAAATCAGCTAATTAGTTCCTCCTCCCCAAACTACGCCAGTTAATCCTATAGTAAATCATTATCCATAATTATAAATATAATATATATATATATATATATATATATATATATATATATATATATATATATATACTCCACAACAATTCCAGCACTCGTAAATGAAATAAAATCCACAAGTCAGCAGAAAGTTCGACAGTTTAATGGCAAACCTGCCCAAAAATACACAGACCGGTAGCCGGTTTCGCTCACAGCGTCTTCAGTGTGCAAAGTAAACATGCAAGGACCCGGATTATATACGTAAGCTGCTCTAACCATCTCATATTTAAAGAGACAGCAGCTTTGTATAACCACACAGCAGACAATAAACAAAAACAACAAAAACAAAAAGTGAATATAAATCTAAATGTAGACAACCTTAATCCATTAACGAATATGTGATGTTGATAACAACCTTACCTAGTGGAGCTTAAATCTATATATTTATGTGGTAAGCAATTACCAACTCCCACACGCTACCCCTATTCTAATACTAACATTGAATACTACTCCTTAAAGCAATAACAGGAAATAATTAAGAGATATACTAGGACCATACACAGAACATATATATATACTTATTTAAGATAGTAACCATAAAAACCTTAGGTTACTAGTTGGTAACTACCAATGATCATTTAAACCTGGCTTAAACAAAGCCCCCAAATTCACTATCCATCTTCTTTCCTTTTGTGTCAAAATATTATGTTTCTTCTGATCACTAACATTGTGTATGGCCACCATATCCAATCCTATAAAAATAAAGTGGGCAGATACATGTGTTAACTTATGCTTATACAAAGCACTTCTTGTACGTTGACACTTAATGTCACTGATATGTAAAGCAATTCTTTGTTTGAATGTACAAGAAGTTTGCCCCACATAAAAAGCACCACATTGGCAGACCGCCATGTATACTACCCATGTGCTATTACATGTAATAAGACAACGGATATCAAATACTCTTTTGGTATTTACCGATGTAAAAGACTTGGTTTTGGCCATGACATTACAATATTTACAAGCACCACAAAAAGTGCTCCCCACAGTGACTGTGCTTGTAGCTCTTATTACCTCGCCTTTCTTAAATGATGAAAAATATTGTCCCAGATTTTTGCCTCTTCTATAACCATAATGGCATTCACTATCAACAAATTTTGTGAAAAACGCATCAGACTTCAATATATGCCAATGTTGAGCCAATATGTTTTTAATACGGAATGTATTACTTCCATATGTTGTTATGAATCTGATAAATTGGCTTTTGTCCCTAGATTCACGATCCATCAGTAATGTAGTTCTATCCATTTGTATTGCTTCTCTATAAGCCTGTTGGACTTGATTTTTACTATATCCCCTGTTGTAAAATCTATGTTTTAAATCCACAGCTTGCTTTTGGAATTTATTGTCCAAAGAGCAAATTGTCCTAGTTCTTTGGAATTGTGACTTCGGTATGTTTAGGATAGTGTGGTGGGGGGGGGGTGACAACTGCTGGCATAAAGAAATCCATTTTTGGAAAATGGTTTTCTGTAAAGATCAGTATATACAGAACCATCATCTGATTTACCAACTGGAACATCCAAAAATTGAACCTCCTGTATATGAATACTTCCTGAAAAAATTATACCATATTTATTGGAATTAAGATATTCCACAAATAGCTGCCAGTCTAGTTCAGATCCCCCCCACACTATCCAACAATCATCCAAATATCTCCTCCACATCACTAATTGCTGTTTGAAACAAACAGGCATGGAATATATGTACTGCATTTCCAAATATCCCATAAAGAGATCAGCATATGTAGGGGCAAATGTAGCCCCCATAGCTGTTCCCCTTATCTGTATATACCATGCATTGTTAAAAGTGAAAGTGTTGTGTTCCAAAACCAACTTAAGTATATGAATCAAAAATTCCTGTTCCTGTTTAGAATATAAACCTGACTGTGACATCCAATATTGCACCGCTTCAATACCACCATAATGGGGTATTGATGTGTACAATGACTGTACATCTAAAGTACCCAAATATTGTTCTTCTGTGACATCTGTCTCATCAATTAATGCCAAGAATTGCTGCGTGTCACGTATACGTGCTGTAACAAATACTAATAATTTTTTCAACTTGTACTCCAGATATTCAGAAAGGGGTTCTGTTAGAGATCCCCTGCCTGCTACTATTGGACGTCCTGGGGGATCGGTAACACTTTTATGAATCTTAGGGACCATGTAAAAATATTGTGTAGTAGGATGTTCCACTTGTAGTTGTCTTAGTAATTGCAGACTAATTATTTGCTGATGGTAAGCTTCTTCTAAATAAGCATCAATCTGATGTTTATGTTCCTTAATATGGTCATCTCCAAGGCCTGCATAATATTCACTATTGGTTAACTGCCTGTTGGCTTCATTCAAATAATGTTGCCTCTCCCAAATTACAACTGCACCACCTTTATCTGCTCCAACTATGACTATATCTTGATTATTCATCAGATTAGTTAGAGCCTGCTTTTCTTGTGGATTCAAATTTTGAAACCCTGTGCAAAAGATGTCAGATTGATTAACATGTAAGTGTTTCAAAATGACCTGTTCAAAAGTCTTGATGGTACTATGGTACGGTGGCATAAATTGTGACTTCCTAAACTTGAAGCCTACGGACTCCCCTATATTACTAGATGTATCTTTGTGTGCATAGAAATATTTCAAATTCCACTGTCTGCAAAAACTTTTAACATCATTGACTATATCATAATGTGAGACAAAAAAAGAAGGTATAAATCCAAGACCTTTATTTAACACACTGAATTCACTGGAGGAGAACTCATATCTGGTTAAATTAATAACCAAATTATTAATATCATTAGCGAACTCAGTTATATATTGTCCATCTAAGTCTGTTGCAGTGACAATTGGTCTTGAAATATCTGTTGCACCGCCTCGTCCACGTCCATGATGTTTCCGCCCTGCCCTTCTAAAGGGATTTTATACCTTTTACTAGCTGGTGATGGTACATCAGGTAAATCACCCATCTCAGGTTCAGTGTCTGTATTAGACATGCTAGATGAATATTCAGAACCACTCGTTGTTGTTTCCCTTCTCCTTAGTATTGATTTAACCCGTTTCCTTTTGGGCCTAGGGACCTGTTTATCATCAGTAAATCTCACACCCTTCTTCTGCTTTTTCCAAGTATACATGGTTGCTTGTTGAAAATCAATAACATCTCTTTGATATTTTTGCATCTTTCTTTCAGCTAACTCTTGGTTATATTTCTCAATATCAGCTACAAACTTGGCATGCAAATCATAATATTCCAAAGCACTAGTAAATTTCTGTGTATTTTCAAAACACTGCTCAAGCTTCGCTAGTAAATCAGGCAATTGGTCTTCGTAATGTTCCACTAGTAGTTGTATGAACATACTTGAGGCCGTGGCTTGTATTATTCTCCACTTATGCATAAAACCTGCATCATTATTGCCCAAGCCTGGTTCAACATAAACACACAAGCCCCTGGGTATTATCTTAGCAGTCAAGTAGGCTTTTAATAATTTACAGTGCCAAACACAAGAGCGTACTCGTTTAGATGCTTCCGTTAATGAAATAAAGCTCTCTACCACTTCAGCTGGTTTGTTAACAGCATTAGTTTGTACATTGTTCATGTTGTCAGCCCCAATGAAACACGCGCTGTCATCCTTGTCCGCTGTTAAATTTTTAATATAACTTAAAAAATCCATGCCTTGAGCCATATCAGGGCTGGTAAAGGTAGAATAACAATAGTCGAAGATTCTGCTGAATAAATAAAAAAAATTACCTGAAAAGTATTCCACAATGAATACAATAATCAATGTTATCGTCCAAAACGGTCCCCAGGCCCTTCTGTAATGAAGAAATCCACAAGGGAATGTTCCAGCACCTAAATAATACAGTTCCAAAACAGAATGGATGCGCGGAACCAAAGATAGTGCACGGACCTCTTTACATACTCCACAACAATTCCAGCACTCGTAAATGAAATAAAATCCACAAGTCAGCAGAAAGTTCGACAGTTTAATGGCAAACCTGCCCAAAAATACACAGACCAGTAGCCTGTTTCGCTCACAGCGTCTTCAGTGTGCAAAGTAAACATGCAAGGACCCAGATTATATACGTAAGCTGCTCTAACCATCTCATATTTATATATATATTTTATTTATTTTTTTTTTTTACTATAACTAAATATAAAAAAACCCAAACATACTTACCTGAAGAATCTAGACTGATCTCCCTGCCTGCCCATCCAGATTAAATGTAGGAAGAAAAAAAAAACCCTGCTTGCTGACACTAATTGGCATGCGTGCACTATCCACTCTAACCGCGGAAAGACGCATATCAGACCTGCAGCTCAGAAACCACTAACCACCAGGGAAAACATCTCACAAGCTTAAAAGCCACAACTAGCCACCAGGGAAAGATGAAGCTAGACAAGGAACCCATGAAATCATCACAAAGCCAACACTAACCACCAGGGCAACCGAACAAATGCATCTAACTGCACTAAGCCACCATTAGACACCAGGGAAACCGAACCTTACATAAAAGCCTCACAAAGCCATTACTAGACCACAGGGAACCTCACAAAGCCACCATTAGACACTAGGGCAACAAAACCATCCACACAAACCTCACAAAGTTGCCGCTAAAACTCTCAAAGACGCCATTACTCACCAGGGAACATAAACATCCATTAAACTCAACAAAACCACTATCCACCAACAAAAACCATGCAGCAAACAACAGAAAGACCTCACAGCCATTTGGACAGCCAGCGAACAAGAAACCATCAAATAAACCTCGCAAAGCTGCCATTAGACACCAGGGATCGAAACAAAGACACAAACCTCCCAAAGCCGTCACTAGCCAACATTCACACAACCTCTCAAAGCTGCCACTATCCACTAGGGAACATAAACATCCATTCAACTCAACAAAACCACTATCCACCAACAAAACCCATGCAAACAAACACCACACAGACCTCTCAGCCACTCGGACAGCACCAAGCATTACCATCCATAACCCCCACCATACCTCACCTGCTGAAATGGAGAAAGCATTCATTTTTTTTCTCTGACCCGGTTAACAGCACTGTGCATGCGCGCCCAGCTGCAAGTGACAATTCGAGCCTGCGAAAACCACTACTCCACCAGGGACAAGGAGAAACCTACAGAACAGACCGAAAATGTCTGAAAGCCAACACTAACCACCAGGGCAACCAAAAACCATTCATCTAAACTTCAGAAAGCCGCCATTAGACACCAGGGTACCGAACCTTGCATAAAAAACTCACAAAGCCATCACTAGACACCAGGGAAAACTCGCAAAGCTGCCATTAGATACCAGGGAAAACAACCATCCACACAAACCTCACAAAGCTGTCACTAGACCACGGGGAACCAAAACCAGTCACACAACCTCCCAAAGCTGGCAATAACCACCAGGGAACAGGAAACCATCAAGCAAACCTTGCAAAGCCACTGTTAGACACCAGAGACTGAAACACTGATGCAAAACTCCCAAAGCCGTCACTAGACACCAGAGAACCTTGCAAAGCCTTCACTAGACACCAGGGACCATAAACCACCATGAATAAGAAAGAAAACATAATGAATAAGCCACATAACCATCAGGGAACATTAAAGAAAGCAAATTCGACCTACAATAAGTGAAATAACCACTGAATCACCACAGACACACACTACCTAAATATACTGTCTTCCTTACAGGCATGTCCACCAAATCTCTATTTAAATACTGCCATATGTCCTTTCCCTAACCCACCATAAAAAACCTTACAGGCATGTCTGTCCTTTCCCTAACCTACCAAAAAAAAAAAGGATATATAATAATAACCCATAAAGTACTCACCTCACTAACTAGCACTACCCAAGGCCTACCTTACTAACACAGGTCATCAGGACATGAGCCTGCTTCAACAAGACCACATCAGAATGTGCTTACTCATACCAATTTCCCCAACAAAACCTCTTAAGACCCTCCCCTTAGCCTTACCTCACTTCCTCCCTCAACTCACACCTAATTAACTCTTTCCTACCTGCTCCCTACCCACACAGACCTAACCTGCCTATCACCCTACTCCCAGCCCCCCCCCCCAACTTCACTCATCTAAGGTTGTCCCTTGACAAATTTGTCTGTACCAAACTTCACTTATTTACTTATTTGGGTGGGTAAGCAACTTAATGATATCTGCAAAAGACACTTTTTTCTATTTTATTTCCGCTTACTTTTTTTTTCTGTAAAAGACACTTTTTTCTATTTTATTTCTTTTTTTTCTGTAAAGCCTGCATTGTAGAATCGGACTTTTAGGAAGAAATGTTAGCGGAGGTGGTGTGGCAGGCAGTCACATGACACAATGATGCATACTTGATTACTAACGTGACAAGCGTCAAACTCCTCCTTAAACTTTATAACTGGCAAGACTGCAGGTGGACAGTGGAGAAGACTATCCTTCCTGATTCATGGCTGTGGCTATTCAAAACCATCGTGTGGTGGAAGGACTGGACTGGTGGTGGTGTTAGTACAAGAAGAAGGTAGGTTGGTTGCTCCACAGTGACTGAACACTTGGCAAAACACAAAACTTGAGATGGAGTTTGTGTGAGTGAGTAGTGCTCTGCACCTGTGTATATTTTGTGAATTTTGTAAAAGAAAGAAGTGTTTCAGTATCCTTGAACCTCCCCTATAGAGCTACATTTTGTGTGGAGTGGTTAATGACTGCTCTAATTGCATTACTTAATATAACATACATACTTATTAATTGACTTATAGCTGGTTCTTCATCCTTTTTCCAAAGATGTGTGATTCATTTCTCAGCTAGCAACAGGACCAAAGTTGCAAATTGCTACTATGCCTTTTTGGAGGGTAAAGGTGCTTCTTCCACCACAGTAACAGAAGCAATGGGACTCTAATTTGTCCTTCTAGAACTTTATTTAAAAAGCGTTTGAAGTGCACCTTAAAGTTAATCAGCCTGGGGAAAAATAAAATGTGTAGATCCAGTCTCCTTACTACTTGGTTACAGTTATAGTTAGTGTCTTCACCCAGTATTGGCTTTGTTCAGGTATTTATTGGCTTCATCCAGGTTTTTGCTAATGTTGAGAGCTATGGTAAGAATTGATTTCACTGAATATGTTTGGGGGCTATATTCTCCCATTACTGGTTTTGTCTGGGTGTTATTTGCTAAGAGGTTGAGAGCTATGGTGAGAACTGAATTCACTGAATGTTTGGTGGTTGTAGTCACCCATTATTGGCTTTGTTCAGGTCTTTGGTTGACAGCTGTGCTATGGTGAGAACTGAATTCACTAAATGGTAGCTATTTAAGTTTCAGTCTTCCTCTTTCACAAAACAGTTGATTTGGCGTAGTGGTATGTTGCTCTGACTGTTTCATTTTATTCTAGCAACTTTCAAACATTATACAAGCAATGTTTAAAATGTGTCCCTGGTTTCAGATTTTTGTGCTGAAAAGTTCAGAGATACAGCTGAGTGTCAGCAAAAGTTTAGGGCTGCTTGTGTTTAGTCTGCTTGCATTGTTAATAGCACAACAGATAGTGTACTTGCTGAAGGCTGTGGGTTCTACTCCCACAGTAGGTAAATGCATTGCTGATGCTGTATTGTGTTGTAAAGGGGTGGATGCTGCAGTCTTTTGGCAAAGATAACTAGTAACTATGAACCTGTTAACAGTTTGCTATCCATTCCCTATTGTGGTATTACTAGCTTTTCATTTTTATTGCATGCAACAAAAGCAATTTATTCTTCAAGGGTAACAGGCACTTTATTTGTAGATTAAACAATGACATATAAATTGTTTGCTAGCAGCAACCTCTTTATTAGTTACAAATTTTTCAATGTGGAGTTTACTACTTCAGAGATTGTGTATATTTTTTACTGATACTGGTGGACTTGAGTAGACTTTTTATGATGGTAATGTTCTGAATTGGGCAGTTTTGTCATTGGTGGATGCTTTTGTTTCATTGTTTACTGGAAAAATGTTCAAAACAATAAATTTAAAATGCCCTCTAACAACTGTACTGTATTGTACAAGGAATATAATGTAATACAGTCGGAAGGTGTATCAAACCTATGATTTTGTAGACAGCCCAGAGTTAATATTTGCCATTGGCAAAATCTGCACTTCTAAAGTGGTTTTGTGCTGTTTTTCAATGCATGCGAATTTCAAGAGCAGAGAAGTGTTAATGTTAGTCTATTTTCATTGTGAGACTGCATTGCTTTAACAGATATGTATTAGGGTTTGTGCTGTAAAATGCAAAATAAAACTTTCAAATGAAATCCTAAATCATCGCAGAAGTAAAGCAGTATGCACATTAGTGTTTATGATAAATGGGGCAAAATAACCAAGGAATGGGACATTGGAATGGCTGATTTGACCATGATTTAGCTCAGACAGCCCGGTTGAACTATACCTCTCAGTTGTCCATATCTTTGCAGAATGAATAGATATTTGCTGCTTATTTTGGTTTGTTCCTCAAATTTGTGACTTTCTAGCAAATCATTTAGGAATGAAGCCATTAAATGACAGACATTGAGTTTCAGATGTCATAACCTTCAGAAAATGCATGCTAATGCAAGACTGTCTTTATACAAGAGCAATTTTTAGTAGTGTTTGTATGTTCCCCAATATATTTGGCCTTGTTCAGATTTCCTGCATTAAGAGGTTGAAAATCACTTTGTAGATTAGGAATATCCAAACATCTCAATTGTCCCCAATTCTGGCTCAAAATGTTGCTCTCCCTAATAATCCCTCCTCCAAAATGGCAATTTTGGAAGAAAATGTGGAGGGTTTACAATTATATATAACTGTAATGATCACTTATAGATTTCCTTCATTTCAGAAATGCATGTGGATGCTCTTATTTTGTTGGCTGCTTCAAGTTAACTGTTAATATTAAAAGGTGTCCCTTTTTGACAGGTATTTTGCATCACATTTTGGTCCGTTTCATAAAATTGTGGTTTTCTGGCAAATTAGTGGCAAGTCATTAAAGATTGAAGTTAGAAAATAATGGCAGACATTTGAGTTTCAGATTTCATACCCTTCAGAAAATTTGTACTAATGCAAGATCTACCTGTTCTATTTAAGTTATAAGAGCAATATTTAAAAATTGGCCTTATTTTTGGGCTTGTGTCGCACTTCTAGTTCTGTGTATGGCTTTGTCCAGATTTCTTGCTCTGAAGTTGAGAGGTATGAGTGTCAGATCCATCACTGTCAGCCAGAGACATTTCATATTGTGACATACTTATTGCACCCACTCCCCATTGTAGTGGCTCTGGATGTGTCCATGGAAGGCAAGGAGCAGTTATGCAGTGTAAGTGTGCAGAGTATTCCCCATCCAAAGTAGATCTGGCTTTTCATCTGTCCTTGATTTTGCAAAATGTTTTGGTTTTGTACTGTTGATTTATGCTTCTTATTCTGGAACTGTATGCTGTCACAGTGCCCTGTTTCTCTGTTTAAGTAGCCATGGTTTAATGAACATCAGGTAAGTTTGTCGGAGATTGTAAGATGCAAGTGGATATTGTAAGATGCAAGTAAGCTTTAGTAAGTATATTGTTAAAGAATTACCAGCATTGAAAGCCTTTTCGTTGTTGCCATGCAGAGAATATTTACATGACTAGATAATGTATAAGCCTTGGGTATTGAAATGCATATGACAGTATTTTATTTATTTTATTTGCAGTTGGTTTGCCAGGATAGTCCATTGGGCCAAATGAACCCGTTTTCAATGGAGTCCTGGGGAGAGAAACTCCAAAACTAAGTAGGTTATTAATAGATATACAAATTATAGAATTACACAGAAGTTAATCATACAAGAAATAACAATTTGCAAATAATACAACAAAAGTACAATCTAGTGATGAAATTAATGGGTAATACAGACTAAAGGGAAATTTAGCACAAAAGCACTGAGAAATAACATATTTGGAAGCATTTCATGACAATATTGAGGAATAATAACATATTAGCAATGCACAAAAGTACTGAGAAGCAATAAATAATTAGGGAAGCAATACTTGGGAAGTGTGGCCTAGTATATTCTTTCTGATAATTGTAGGAATAATATGTATGAGTTAGGTGGGTAATTAGGAAAGTTGCAGGAGGAAACAGAGGAAGAAGGAAGATGGACTGGGATACTAGATGTGAGTGAAGAGATCTTTTAAATATAAAATGGTAATGGAAGGTGGTAGGGAGTTCCAAAGGCATGCAAGGCCATAAGACAGAAGATTTTTGCATGGGGAATAGATTTTGATTGTTGGACCTTAACTCTAGGAGGAAGGTGCATTTTAAGGCTGATGAAAGGGAGGGACAAAGGGAGGGGTTGAAAATGAGCTTATGTGCAAGATTTAGTTGAGTATATGTGAGAACTGGGTAGCTCTAGCCATTTTAGTTTTGGAGAGAGGAACAGTGGTGGGTGGAGGACTTGTGGTTTTTTGTTGTAGCAAGAGGAAAGTTGTGTTTTAGAGGTCTGTAGATTAGATGGATTTTCTTGATATTTAACTGTAGGTGGGAGTTGAATTTGAGCTAGTTATCAATTACACCAGTTCAGGGGTAGATTATTTTGTCTAGAGATGTGGAATGTGTTTATATTGAAAAGAAGTTGCCTAGAGGGGTGAATAACATTAATTTGGTTTTAGAGGCATTGAGTGCTAGGTGATTCCTTTTCATCCATTGCTCAGTTGTTGTAAAAGCATCTTGAGTCAGTTTTAGGAGTGAGGGGATAGAGGTGGCAGTGCAGATAATAGCAGAATCATCGGCATATTGGATGATGTCTGAGAATGGGATAGAGTAAATCATTTATAAATATATTGAAGAGGGGACTCTGTATAGAGAGGACCCTGGGTACCGAAATGAGGAGGTGGCCTTTTTCCATTTGACTGCTTGAGATCTGTTAGATAAGTAGCTGGAGAACCAGTTCAAGGAGGAGGGAGATAGGTTAAGTTTAGAAAGTTTAGTTAGTAGCAGGCTGTGAGAGAGTGTCAAAGGCCTTAGAGAGGTCGTGTAGTAGGGTAGAAACAATTTGGCCAGAGTCGCGGGCTTTATTTAGTTTCAAGGAGATGTGGTCTGAATCCATGTGTGGAAGTTAGTAGGTGATTATGTAAGAGATGTGCAAGGAGTTGTACTTCGATACACTTTTCTAGCAGTTTAGAGATGGGTTTATGTAGAGGTATGATAAAGGCCCTTTTGGGGTACTATACATTCTTTGATTAAAATGCTAATAGGGTGTTTATTGCTTCAGCAGCTTTGCTAAGAAAGTAAGAAGGGATGTTATCAGGAGCATTGGTGCATGGCTTCAATTTCATAAGGAATTTCTTTATAGTAGAAGTGGGTATAGGTTTAAATGAGAAAAAGAGTGTGAAGAGGGAGAATTAGGGGCAGATGAAGCTGATGAAGTAGTAGGAGTAGGAGGAGTGGAGGGATGGGAGTTAGTAGATGGGAATGAGGAAGTAGTAGCAGAGTGGGGTAGAGATGGTTGGGGATGGTAAGGAGTTTTGGAGAATGTAGTGGTGTTAAAGAAAGATGGCGTTAATTTGGAAATGGATTAAATGAAAAGAGTTAAATTGGGTAGCAAGTCTTGGTCAGGAGCGTTTTGGGTCTGGGGTAGGGGTATCTGGTTTGCTGGGGTTAAGTAGAGTAGAGATACCTTTCCAAAATTTCTGAGGGTTTGATTTTATTATTGTTTTGAAGTGTGGGAAAGTAGTTTTGTTGGTTCAAGATTATGAGCTTTTTTACCTTATTTCGAAGTATTTTATATTCATTGTAATAAAAGGACAGGATTACAGTATTTTCAGAAGCTCATTACATTTTATTGCATACCAGTGTCTTATAGCAGTGTCTGTGTGTTAGTACACTTAGTTGGGTCAGGGTGGCTTTAATGGTATATGGTAAATAAGCATAGCTACCTTACTTAAAAGCCAAGCCCTGCAACAACCAGCTCCACACTGAAGTCAAAACACAATAGCTCTGGTGGGTAAATGTACTCTGTAGTAATCAAAAGGCAAATGTTTAAAATAACTACAGCTTATGTGCAAACACAATAGGTAGTGATGAAACAATGCTCTGCTAAAAATGCTTTAATGCTCCACATTGCTGAGCTGCAGATCAGTTATCACTGGCTACCAGGGATTTCACCACTTCAGCTCACAACCTTCCCAGAACTAATTTGTCTGACCAGAATTATTTGGTGTGTGTATAAGAGGGAGGTAGCATACCCTCAGCTGTCAGATTTTTGCCCCATATTCCTCCTAAAAGGATTGAAGTTGCTAAATGAGACATTTCAGTTTTAGATGTCATGTCATTTAGAAAAATGCATACTAACACAAATCCTGTTACTCTTGCAATTTTCTAAGTTTCTGAGAGCCATATTTATAATCTGTCCCTATTTATTTTAGGCTTTGTCCATATTTCTTGCACTAAGGTTGAGGCCTTGAGGGTGTGGTATGTTTGTGAGAAAGTGAAATGCCCAAGTTAGAGTTAACAGGTGGAATTTTCAAGTGCATTTTCAAGGAACTGTGAGTTTTAAGGGAAGCTAAGTTCACTGCTGCTCATGCCAAGTCTATTTACAATGTGCAACTGTTTTGTTTAGCAAATGGTATCTGTATTGTGGTATAAAGTTTTAAAGCTATGTTAGTAGCACCACAAGTAGAATACTTGCATCTTAATGTAAAGGCTTAAGGTTCTATTCCTACAGCATATACATTTGTATGCTGCAGTCCTCAGGATGTCCTCCTTTGGATGAGATGCCTAATAACTATGAACCTGTTTTTCAGCTTATCATCCATTTTCTATTGCAATATACCCGCTTACCATTTTTTTAATTTAACATAGGCAATTTATTCTTTTGTAGATGAAACACTGAAATATACAGTTGTTTTCTAGCAACAACATCTTCATTAGTTTCAGATATCTTTAATGTGGAATTATTCAGATTACTTTTACTTCAGCAGAGTCACTCAAACAAGTGCTGCTGTATAATACAAGGGATATAATTCAATTATATATTATAATTAATGCAATCAGGTAACAGTTCAAAGGTAAATAACCTGCCACTGGCCAGATGCATTTTCTTTGAATGTGGGTTTCAATGCTGTTTCATTGAATGTGAGTTTCAAAAGCTTTAATGCCAAGTCTGTTCTCATTGTAAGACTATTGCTTTATTTAGGTTTAGTAAATGCCTCAGTGTTTGGGCTATAATGTTTGAAATAAAAGTTGTAAATTAAATCCAACTGCCTGTAATCATTGTAGAACTAAAGCATAAAACAGTATGCACACAGATTTGAACAGTGTCTACAGTAAATGGGAGAAATAGCCAAGTAATGGGACACTGGAATGGCTGTTGTGGGTAAGTGAAGTAGACCACAAATGGCTCCTTTTAGTAGTCATGTTCCAGTATTCAAAAGATGCAAAGGAACTGAAAAATAAATTGCAGTAACACTGCAGTAATGCTGCATTTACATATAGTATTATGATAGCTTTTTTCAATGTATCACAATATTGCTTACTGCCATTCTGGTGTATGCTGAATAATACCAAAGTTGTTAGTTGCCAAGAATCTAAATCAAAACATATTTTTACACTCTTAAAAACTTTAATGCCTACAGTTCAGTAGATTTCCACTTTCTGCATCCTCATATCTTTGCTGAATTTGCACTCAAAGACCCAAATTAATATTTAATAACTTGAACCCGTCCCTTTGCTAACCACCTGACAATAAAGGAACATGAGGGCTTTGTTTCTAGAACAGAACTTTCATACACCCAGAAAAACTACTTTGCTAGTTCTAGAAAATGCTGATAGTTGTAAAAACAGCTCTCACCATATCAATTGGTCTTGGAAAAGGTTATTTTAATGTAACATAGGCAATTTACTGTTCAAGGACAGAAGGCACTGAATTTGTAGATGAAACACTGAAATGTAAAGTTGTTTGCCAGTAGCAACCTCTTCATTAGTTATATATCTTTTTAATGTGGAATTATTTAGATGACTTTTACTTCTGCAGAAATGGTGTATATTTACCGATATTGGTGGATTGTAATGACAGAAGTTTGAGTAGACTTTTTTGATGGAAATCTTCTGAATTGGGCAGTTTTGTCATTATTGGTTCATACATTTTGTTTTATTGCTTACTGGAAAAGCTACAAATTTAAAACACTCACTAACAAATTGTGCTGTTTTATATATGGAATATAATTTAATAAAATCAGGAAGGTGAATCAAAGAACACATGCACATATGCATGATTCTAAATATGTGTGCAAGGTGCCTATTTTTTGAAAACAGCCCAAAAGTAAACTTTATCCCCCACTGACCAGATCCGTTTTCTTTGAATGTGGTTTGCAATGCTATTTCAATGAATGTGAGTGTCAAGGGCAGACAAGTTTTAATGTTACGTCTGTTTTTATTGTGAGACTGTATTGCTTTGTTTAGCAAATGCCTATCAGTGTTTGTTTTATAAAATTTAAAATAAAAGTCTTAAATCAAATCCAGATAATCATTGTAGAAGTAAAGCAGAAAACAGTATGCACATTACAGTGTTTATGGTAACTGGGGAGAAATAGTCAAGTAATGGGACACTGCAATGGCTGCAGGGGGAGGGCAGTATATGGGTGGCCCCAATATATTACTCTGCCTAGAGCCCCATTTGACCACGATGCTGCTCTGGTCCCAACCACAGACAGACAGGGAACACTTCTGCTGTAGCATACACCTAACCCTTGCAGATATGACAAGGATTGTGTTCGGCCAGTTACACTTCATTCATACCACCTGTAATGTCAGCCACAATTAGAGCCAGGCACATTTAGAGCCAGCATTTGCTTTGGGCAGGACCTCAACCGTGAAGTTACCCAGCTCACAACCTACCATAACATTATAATGCTTTGTATTTCATTGTGGTCGTGGCTTACATTGAGGTAAAGGAATCAGTATGTGCATTAAGTCATCCACAACACTTGCTGTGCAATTTTAACTGATTTATTAAATACATTTTTTTTAACTAATATTTCTTGTGTTACTTTGCAGTGACCAGGGGCATGGCTTTGCTATCATTTATAATGTCCCACCTGTTTGCATATTTGCCTAGGCACCCTGCACTGTGTAGGAGCAGCAGCACATGTACTCCACCCACTGTGGACATGGTTTCTTAAAGCTGCAGGTGGCCAAAAACTAAGCAAGGGATGCCTTACAAAAGGGTTCTAGGTTGCTGGTAACCATATACTCATTTAGCCAAGAAATGAGCAATGGCATGTAAGATTTGAATAATTTACAGTTACAGGGGCAACCATATAGTTTTCTTTGTTAGCCGCACATAAACAGATATACCCTGGAAGTGGAGCTCTGGCCCCGGGGTTTGCACCCCCCCCTGCAAAAAATCCTGTGTCACCCATATAGCAGGGTTAGAAGTGCTCCTATCCAAGCTGGCAAATGTATTTTTGACCAGCTAGGATGACATCTGTATAAACTGAATGTTTTCAAATCTATTTTAATGTAATTCTCTCACTGCTCTGGGGAGTGATTGTAGAAGGGCAGGGTTTCTTTGGGAACTTGACTAATGCTCACTGAGGTTGCTTTAAATAAATGGCCACTTGTGAGCAGCCATGAGTATTAGAACTGCTGCATGTCATGTATCAATGCAAAGATACAAAGAAGCACTTTGCATTTCTTACCATGATCAGCATTATCTGTTATCAGTTTGTAGAGCTGGGACAAGAAGTATAGAAAGTTAAGGATTGTTTTAAATATATTTTATTAAGGATTGCTTCAATATATATTTTATCTGTTTATATATTGCAGAGATGTTTATTAAAATAATTATATTCTTTTTAGTTTTTAATTTCTATCTAATTCCCTTATCGTTGAAGAAATGGATACATTCTACCTAGAAATGAATTCACATGCATTTTCTAAAACAATGTTCAGACTGAAATGTTAATTTACAACTTGAAAGTAATGGCAATGATAAAAGTATTCTTAGAAAGAACAAACCATGAACAGCATATATGTTTTGTGTCTATTCAGACTTGACATTGTCTGCACTCAGATCTATCTGAACAAATAGAATTATGTCAGTGGGAGTGTCAACAATGTGAACTTTGTCCTGTTAATGGTACAAAAACAGCAGAAAGTTTTCAGGATAGAGGTTTAAAAAATGTAAATCATAGCATATTTTGTATGCAGGTTTGTAAATTTTAATCCATACCTTGCTCATGTTACATATGTTATTGGAATTGTTAGTGGAGCTGTCATTTACCATTTCACTTGGACAGTTTGTTGATTTACTGCAAAAAAAAATCAATCGCACACAGACCAGTTTCTGCTCTGCATGCATCATTTAAAGTGGAAAGTATAGATGAAAGTAATTTAACAATATTTGATCAAGG